>NW_028283199.1:0-53842 GCF_059441175.1 Urocampus carinirostris
TCAAAAACTTGAGCTTTTTTCACCAAATCTGCACTAAATATAGAAAATTCAGAAGATTTCCAACCTAGAAAAGCAAGAATTATGATTCTAGCATGCATGGTTCCAAAGTTATTGTCATTATTAAATGATTGCTTTTTCGGACGTTTCAGGCGCAGATAAGCTTAAAAATGGGCTTTCCAGCCTGCAAGTCACACTTTTATGAAAACTTGCATAACTCAAAAAGTTGAGCTTTTTTCACCAAATCTGCACTAAATATAGAAAATTCAGAAGATTTCCAACCCAGGAAAGCAAGAATTATGATTCTAGCATGCATGGTTCAAAAGTTATTGTCATTATTAAATGATTGCTTTTTCGGACGTTTCAGGCGCAGATAAGCTTAAAAATGGGCTTTCCAGCCTGCAAGTCACACTTTTATGAAAACTTGCATAACTCAAAAAGTTGAGCTTTTTTCACCAAATCTGCACTAAATATAGAAAATTCAGAAGATTTCCAACCCAGGAAAGCAAGATTTATGATTCTATCATGCATGGTTCAAAAGTTATTGTCATTATTAAATGATTGCTTTTTCGGACGTTTTAGGCTTAGAGAAGTGCAAAAATGGGCTTTCCAGCCTGCAAGTCACACTTTTATGAAAACTTGCATAACTCAAAAACTTGAGCTTTTTTCACCAAATCTGCACTAAATATAGAAAATTCAGAAGATTTCCAACCTAGAAAAGCAAGAATTATGATTCTAGCATGCATGGTTCCAAAGTTATTGTCATTATTAAATGATTGCTTTTTCGGACGTTTCAGGCGCAGATAAGCTTAAAAATGGGCTTTCCAGCCTGCAAGTCACACTTTTATGAAAACTTGCATAACTCAAAAAGTTGAGCTTTTTTCACCAAATCTGCACTAAATATAGAAAATTCAGAAGATTTCCAACCCAGGAAAGCAAGAATTATGATTCTAGCATGCATGGTTCAAAAGTTATTGTCATTATTAAATGATTGCTTTTTCGGACGTTTCAGGCGTAGATAAGCTTAAAAATGGGCTTTCCAGCCTGCAAGTCACACTTTTATGAAAACTTGCATAACTCAAAAAGTTGAGCTTTTTTCACCAAATCTGCACTAAATATAGAAAATTCAGAAGATTTCCAACCCAGGAAAGCAAGATTTATGATTCTATCATGCATGGTTCAAAAGTTATTGTCATTATTAAATGATTGTTTTTTCGGACGTTTTAGGCTTAGAGAAGTGCAAAAATGGGCTTTCCAGCCTGCAAGTCACACTTTTATGAAAACTTGCATAACTCAAAAACTTGAGCTTTTTTCACCAAATCTGCACTAAATATAGAAAATTCAGAAGATTTCCAACCTAGAAAAGCAAGAATTATGATTCTAGCATGCATGGTTCCAAAGTTATTGTCATTATTAAATGATTGCTTTTTCGGACGTTTCAGGCGCAGATAAGCTTAAAAATGGGCTTTCCAGCCTGCAAGTCACACTTTTATGAAAACTTGCATAACTCAAAAAGTTGAGCTTTTTTCACCAAATCTGCACTAAATATAGAAAATTCAGAAGATTTCCAACCCAGGAAAGCAAGAATTATGATTCTAGCATGCATGGTTCAAAAGTTATTGTCATTATTAAATGATTGCTTTTTCGGACGTTTCAGGCGTAGATAAGCTTAAAAATGGGCTTTCCAGCCTGCAAGTCACACTTTTATGAAAACTTGCATAACTCAAAAAGTTGAGCTTTTTTCACCAAATCTGCACTAAATATAGAAAATTCAGAAGATTTCCAACCCAGGAAAGCAAGATTTATGATTCTAGCATGCATGGTTCAAAAGTTATTGTCATTATTAAATGATTGCTTTATCGGACGTTTTAGGCTCAGAGAAGTGCAAAAATGGGCTTTCCAGCCTGCAAGTCACACTTTTATGAAAACTTGCATAACTCAAAAACTTGAGCTTTTTTCACCAAATCTGCACTAAATATAGAAAATTCAGAAGATTTCCAACCTAGAAAAGCAAGAATTATGATTCTAGCATGCATGGTTCCAAAGTTATTGTCATTATTAAATGATTGCTTTTTCGGACGTTTCAGGCGCAGATAAGCTTAAAAATGGCTTTCCAGCCTGCAAGTCACACTTTTATGAAAACTTGCATAACTCAAAAAGTTGAGCTTTTTTCACCAAATCTGCACTAAATGTAGAAAATTCAGAAGATTTCCAACCCAGGAAAGCAAGAATTGTGATTCTAGCATGCATGGTTCAAAAGTTATTGTCATTATTAAATGATTGCTTTTTCGGACGTTTCAGGCGCAGATAAGCTTAAAAATGGGCTTTCCAGCCTGCAAGTCACACTTTTATGAAAACTTGCATAACTCAAAAAGTTGAGCTTTTTTTCACCAAATCTGCACTAAATATAGAAAATTCAGAAGATTTCCAACCCAGGAAAGCAAGATTTATGATTCTAGCATGCATGGTTCAAAAGTTATTGTCATTATTAAATGATTGCTTTTTCGGACGTTTTAGGCTCAGAGAAGTGCAAAAATGGGCTTTCCAGCCTGCAAGTCACACTTTTATGAAAACTTGCATAACTCAAAAACTTGAGCTTTTTTCACCAAATCTGCACTAAATATAGAAAATTCAGAAGATTTCCAACCTAGAAAAGCAAGAATTATGATTCTAGCATGCATGGTTCCAAAGTTATTGTCATTATTAAATGATTGCTTTTTCGGACGTTTCAGGCGCAGATAAGCTTAAAAATGGGCTTTCCAGCCTGCAAGTCACACTTTTATGAAAACTTGCATAACTCAAAAAGTTGAGCTTTTTTCACCAAATCTGCACTAAATATAGAAAATTCAGAAGATTTCCAACCCAGGAAAGCAAGAATTATGATTCTAGCATGCATGGTTCAAAAGTTATTGTCATTATTAAATGATTGCTTTTTCGGACGTTTCAGGCGCAGATAAGCTTAAAAATGGGCTTTCCAGCCTGCAAGTCACACTTTTATGAAAACTTGCATAACTCAAAAAGTTGAGCTTTTTTCACCAAATCTGCACTAAATATAGAAAATTCAGAAGATTTCCAACCCAGGAAAGCAAGATTTATTATTCTAGCATGCATGGTTCAAAAGTTATTGTCATTATTAAATGATTGCTTTTTCGGACGTTTTAGGCTCAGAGAAGTGCAAAAATGGGCTTTCCAGCCTGCAAGTCACACTTTTATGAAAACTTGCATAACTCAAAAACTTGAGCTTTTTTCACCAAATCTGCACTAAATATAGAAAATTCAGAAGATTTCCAACATAGAAAAGCAAGAATTATGATTCTAGCATGCATGGTTCCAAAGTTATTGTCATTATTAAATGATTGCTTTTTCGGACGTTTCAGGCGCAGATAAGCTTAAAAATGGGCTTTCCAGCCTGCAAGTCACACTTTTATGAAAACTTGCATAACTCAAAAAGTTGAGCTTTTTTCACCAAATCTGCACTAAATATAGAAAATTCAGAAGATTTCCAACCCAGGAAAGCAAGAATTATGATTCTAGCATGCATGGTTCAAAAGTTATTGTCATTATTAAATGATTGCTTTTTCGGACGTTTCAGGCGCAGATAACCTTAAAAATGGGCTTTCCAGCCTGCAAGTCACACTTTTATGAAAACTTGCATAACTCAAAAAGTTGAGCTTTTTTCACCAAATCTGCACTAAATATAGAAAATTCAGAAGATTTCCAACCCAGGAAAGCAAGATTTATGATTCTAGCATGCATGGTTCAAAAGTTATTGTCATTATTAAATGATTGCTTTTTCGGACGTTTTAGGCTCAGAGAAGTGCAAAAATGGGCTTTCCAGCCTGCAAGTCACACTTTTATGAAAACTTGCATAACTCAAAAACTTGAGCTTTTTTCACCAAATCTGCACTAAATATAGAAAATTCAGAAGATTTCCAACCTAGAAAAGCAAGAATTATGATTCTAGCATGTATGGTTCCAAAGTTATTGTCATTATTAAATGATTGCTTTTTCGGACGTTTCAAGGCGCAGATAAGCTTAAAAATGGGCTTTCCAGCCTGCAAGTCACACTTTTATGAAAACTTGCATAACTCAAAAAGTTGAGCTTTTTTCACCAAATCTGCACTAAATATAGAAAATTCAGAAGATTTCCAACCCAGGAAAGCAAGAATTATGATTCTAGCATGCATGGTTCAAAAGTTATTGTCATTATTAAATGATTGCTTTTTCGGACGTTTCAGGCGCAGATAAGCTTAAAAATGGGCTTTCCAGCCTGCAAGTCACACTTTTTTGAAAACTTGCATAACTCAAAAGAGCTTTTTTCACCAAATCTGCACTAAATATAGAAAATTCAGAAGATTTCCAACCCAGGAAAGCAAGATTTATGATTCTAGCATGCATGGTTCAAAAGTTATTGTCATTATTAAATGATTGCTTTTTCGGACGTTTTAGGCTCAGAGAAGTGCAAAAATGGGCTTTCCAGCCTGCAAGTCACACTTTTATGAAAACTTGCATAACTCAAAAACTTGAGCTTTTTTCACCAAATCTGCACTAAATATAGAAAATTCAGAAGATTTCCAACCTAGAAAAGCAAGAATTATGATTCTAGCATGCATGGTTCCAAAGTTATTGTCATTATTAAATGATTGCTTTTTCGGACGTTTCAGGCGCAGATAAGCTTAAAAATGGGCTTTCCAGCCTGCAAGTCACACTTTTATGAAAACTTGCATAACTCAAAAACTTGAGCTTTTTTCACCAAATCTGCACTAAATATAGAAAATTCAGAAGATTTCCAACCTAGAAAAGCAAGAATTATGATTCTAGCATGCATGGTTCCAAAGTTATTGTCATTATTAAATGATTGCTTTTTCGGACGTTTCAGGCGCAGATAAGCTTAAAAATGGGCTTTCCAGCCTGCAAGTCACACTTTTATGAAAACTTGCATAACTCAAAAAGTTGAGCTTTTTTCACCAAATCTGCACTAAATATAGAAAATTCAGAAGATTTCCAACCCAGGAAAGCAAGAATTATGATTCTAGCATGCATGGTTCAAAAGTTATTGTCATTATTAAATGATTGCTTTTTCGGACGTTTCAGGCGCAGATAAGCTTAAAAATGGGCTTTCCAGCCTGCAAGTCACACTTTTATGAAAACTTGCATAACTCAAAAAGTTGAGCTTTTTTCACCAAATCTGCACTAAATATAGAAAATTCAGAAGATTTCCAACCCAGGAAAGCAAGATTTATTATTCTAGCATGCATGGTTCAAAAGTTATTGTCATTATTAAATGATTGCTTTTTCGGACGTTTTAGGCTCAGAGAAGTGCAAAAATGGGCTTTCCAGCCTGCAAGTCACACTTTTATGAAAACTTGCATAACTCAAAAACTTGAGCTTTTTTCACCAAATCTGCACTAAATATAGAAAATTCAGAAGATTTCCAACCTAGAAAAGCAAGAATTATGATTCTAGCATGCATGGTTCCAAAGTTATTGTCATTATTAAATGATTGCTTTTTCGGACGTTTCAGGCGCAGATAAGCTTAAAAATGGGCTTTCCAGCCTGCAAGTCACACTTTTATGAAAACTTGCATAACTCAAAAAGTTGAGCTTTTTTCACCAAATCTGCACTAAATATAGAAAATTCAGAAGATTTCCAACCCAGGAAAGCAAGAATTATGATTCTAGCATGCATGGTTCAAAAGTTATTGTCATTATTAAATGATTGCTTTTTCGGACGTTTCAGGCGCAGATAAGCTTAAAAATGGGCTTTCCAGCCTGCAAGTCACACTTTTATGAAAACTTGCATAACTCAAAAAGTTGAGCTTTTTTCACCAAATCTGCACTAAATATAGAAAATTCAGAAGATTTCCAACCCAGGAAAGCAAGATTTATGATTCTATCATGCATGGTTCAAAAGTTATTGTCATTATTAAATGATTGCTTTTTCGGACGTTTTAGGCTTAGAGAAGTGCAAAAATGGGCTTTCCAGCCTGCAAGTCACACTTTTATGAAAACTTGCATAACTCAAAAACTTGAGCTTTTTTCACCAAATCTGCACTAAATATAGAAAATTCAGAAGATTTCCAACCTAGAAAAGCAAGAATTATGATTCTAGCATGCATGGTTCCAAAGTTATTGTCATTATTAAATGATTGCTTTTTCGGACGTTTCAGGCGCAGATAAGCTTAAAAATGGGCTTTCCAGCCTGCAAGTCACACTTTTATGAAAACTTGCATAACTCAAAAAGTTGAGCTTTTTTCACCAAATCTGCACTAAATATAGAAAATTCAGAAGATTTCCAACCCAGGAAAGCAAGAATTATGATTCTAGCATGCATGGTTCCAAAGTTATTGTCATTATTAAATGATTGCTTTTTCGGACGTTTCAGGCGCAGATAAGCTTAAAAATGGGCTTTCCAGCCTGCAAGTCACACTTTTATGAAAACTTGCATAACTCAAAAAGTTGAGCTTTTTTCACCAAATCTGCACTAAATATAGAAAATTCAGAAGATTTCCAACCCAGGAAAGCAAGATTTATGATTCTAGCATGCATGGTTCAAAAGTTATTGTCATTATTAAATGATTGCTTTATCGGACGTTTTAGGCTCAGAGAAGTGCAAAAATGGGCTTTCCAGCCTGCAAGTCACACTTTTATGAAAACTTGCATAACTCAAAAACTTGAGCTTTTTTCACCAAATCTGCACTAAATATAGAAAATTCAGAAGATTTCCAACCTAGAAAAGCAAGAATTATGATTCTAGCATGCATGGTTCCAAAGTTATTGTCATTATTAAATGATTGCTTTTTCGGACGTTTCAGGCGCAGATAAGCTTAAAAATGGGCTTTCCAGCCTGCAAGTCACACTTTTATGAAAACTTGCATAACTCAAAAAGTTGAGCTTTTTTCACCAAATCTGCACTAAATATAGAAAATTCAGAAGATTTCCAACCCAGGAAAGCAAGATTTATGATTCTATCATGCATGGTTCAAAAGTTATTGTCATTATTAAATGATTGCTTTTTCGGACGTTTTAGGCTTAGAGAAGTGCAAAAATGGGCTTTCCAGCCTGCAAGTCACACTTTTATGAAAACTTGCATAACTCAAAAAGTTGAGCTTTTTTCACCAAATCTGCACTAAATATAGAAAATTCAGAAGATTTCCAACCCAGGAAAGCAAGATTTATGATTCTATCATGCATGGTTCAAAAGTTATTGTCATTATTAAATGATTGCTTTTTCGGACGTTTTAGGCTTAGAGAAGTGCAAAAATGGGCTTTCCAGCCTGCAAGTCACACTTTTATGAAAACTTGCATAACTCAAAAACTTGAGCTTTTTTCACCAAATCTGCACTAAATATAGAAAATTCAGAAGATTTCCAACCTAGAAAAGCAAGAATTATGATTCTAGCATGCATGGTTCCAAAGTTATTGTCATTATTAAATGATTGCTTTTTCGGACGTTTCAGGCGCAGATAAGCTTAAAAATGGGCTTTCCAGCCTGCAAGTCACACTTTTATGAAAACTTGCATAACTCAAAAAGTTGAGCTTTTTTCACCAAATCTGCACTAAATATAGAAAATTCAGAAGATTTCCAACCCAGGAAAGCAAGAATTATGATTCTAGCATGCATGGTTCAAAAGTTATTGTCATTATTAAATGATTGCTTTTTCGGACGTTTCAGGCGTAGATAAGCTTAAAAATGGGCTTTCCAGCCTGCAAGTCACACTTTTATGAAAACTTGCATAACTCAAAAAGTTGAGCTTTTTTCACCAAATCTGCACTAAATATAGAAAATTCAGAAGATTTCCAACCCAGGAAAGCAAGATTTATGATTCTAGCATGCATGGTTCAAAAGTTATTGTCATTATTAAATGATTGCTTTTTCGGACGTTTCAGGCGCAGATAAGCTTAAAAATGGGCTTTCCAGCCTGCAAGTCACACTTTTATGAAAACTTGCATAACTCAAAAAGTTGAGCTTTTTTCACCAAATCTGCACTAAATATAGAAAATTCAGAAGATTTCCAACCCAGGAAAGCAAGAATTATGATTCTAGCATGCATGGTTCAAAAGTTATTGTCATTATTAAATGATTGCTTTTTCGGACGTTTCAGGCGCAGATAAGCTTAAAAATGGGCTTTCCAGCCTGCAAGTCACACTTTTATGAAAACTTGCATAACTCAAAAAGTTGAGCTTTTTTCACCAAATCTGCACTAAATATAGAAAATTCAGAAGATTTCCAACCCAGGAAAGCAAGATTTATGATTCTATCATGCATGGTTCAAAAGTTATTGTCATTATTAAATGATTGCTTTTTCGGACGTTTTAGGCTTAGAGAAGTGCAAAAATGGGCTTTCCAGCCTGCAAGTCACACTTTTATGAAAACTTGCATAACTCAAAAACTTGAGCTTTTTTCACCAAATCTGCACTAAATATAGAAAATTCAGAAGATTTCCAACCTAGAAAAGCAAGAATTATGATTCTAGCATGCATGGTTCCAAAGTTATTGTCATTATTAAATGATTGCTTTTTCGGACGTTTCAGGCGCAGATAAGCTTAAAAATGGGCTTTCCAGCCTGCAAGTCACACTTTTATGAAAACTTGCATAACTCAAAAAGTTGAGCTTTTTTCACCAAATCTGCACTAAATATAGAAAATTCAGAAGATTTCCAACCCAGGAAAGCAAGAATTATGATTCTAGCATGCATGGTTCAAAAGTTATTGTCATTATTAAATGATTGCTTTTTCGGACGTTTCAGGCGTAGATAAGCTTAAAAATGGGCTTTCCAGCCTGCAAGTCACACTTTTATGAAAACTTGCATAACTCAAAAAGTTGAGCTTTTTTCACCAAATCTGCACTAAATATAGAAAATTCAGAAGATTTCCAACCCAGGAAAGCAAGATTTATGATTCTAGCATGCATGGTTCAAAAGTTATTGTCATTATTAAATGATTGCTTTATCGGACGTTTTAGGCTCAGAGAAGTGCAAAAATGGGCTTTCCAGCCTGCAAGTCACACTTTTATGAAAACTTGCATAACTCAAAAACTTGAGCCTCTTCACCAAATCTGCACTAAATATAGAAAATTCAGAAGATTTCCAACCTAGAAAAGCAAGAATTATGATTCTAGCATGCATGGTTCCAAAGTTATTGTCATTATTAAATGATTGCTTTTTCGGACGTTTCAGGCGCAGATAAGCTTAAAAATGGGCTTTCCAGCCTGCAAGTCACACTTTTATGAAAACTTGCATAACTCAAAAAGTTGAGCTTTTTTCACCAAATCTGCACTAAATATAGAAAATTCAGAAGATTTCCAACCCAGGAAAGCAAGATTTATGATTCTAGCATGCATGGTTCAAAAGTTATTGTCATTATTAAATGATTGCTTTATCGGACGTTTTAGGCTCAGAGAAGTGCAAAAATGGGCTTTCCAGCCTGCAAGTCACACTTTTATGAAAACTTGCATAACTCAAAAACTTGAGCTTTTTTCACCAAATCTGCACTAAATATAGAAAATTCAGAAGATTTCCAACCTAGAAAAGCAAGAATTATGATTCTAGCATGCATGGTTCCAAAGTTATTGTCATTATTAAATGATTGCTTTTTCGGACGTTTCAGGCGCAGATAAGCTTAAAAATGGGCTTTCCAGCCTGCAAGTCACACTTTTATGAAAACTTGCATAACTCAAAAAGTTGAGCTTTTTTCACCAAATCTGCACTAAATGTAGAAAATTCAGAAGATTTCCAACCCAGGAAAGCAAGAATTATGATTCTAGCATGCATGGTTCAAAAGTTATTGTCATTATTAAATGATTGCTTTTTCGGACGTTTCAGGCGCAGATAAGCTTAAAAATGGGCTTTCCAGCCTGCAAGTCACACTTTTATGAAAACTTGCATAACTCAAAAAGTTGAGCTTTTTTCACCAAATCTGCACTAAATATAGAAAATTCAGAAGATTTCCAACCCAGGAAAGCAAGATTTATTATTCTAGCATGCATGGTTCAAAAGTTATTGTCATTATTAAATGATTGCTTTTTCGGACGTTTTAGGCTCAGAGAAGTGCAAAAATGGGCTTTCCAGCCTGCAAGTCACACTTTTATGAAAACTTGCATAACTCAAAAACTTGAGCTTTTTTCACCAAATCTGCACTAAATATAGAAAATTCAGAAGATTTCCAACCTAGAAAAGCAAGAATTATGATTCTAGCATGCATGGTTCCAAAGTTATTGTCATTATTAAATGATTGCTTTTTCGGACGTTTCAGGCGCAGATAAGCTTAAAAATGGGCTTTCCAGCCTGCAAGTCACACTTTTATGAAAACTTGCATAACTCAAAAAGTTGAGCTTTTTTCACCAAATCTGCACTAAATATAGAAAATTCAGAAGATTTCCAACCCAGGAAAGCAAGAATTATGATTCTAGCATGCATGGTTCAAAAGTTATTGTCATTATTAAATGATTGCTTTTTCGGACGTTTCAGGCGCAGATAAGCTTAAAAATGGGCTTTCCAGCCTGCAAGTCACACTTTTATGAAAACTTGCATAACTCAAAAAGTTGAGCTTTTTTCACCAAATCTGCACTAAATATAGAAAATTCAGAAGATTTCCAACCCAGGAAAGCAAGATTTATGATTCTATCATGCATGGTTCAAAAGTTATTGTCATTATTAAATGATTGCTTTTTCGGACGTTTTAGGCTTAGAGAAGTGCAAAAATGGGCTTTCCAGCCTGCAAGTCACACTTTTATGAAAACTTGCATAACTCAAAAACTTGAGCTTTTTTCACCAAATCTGCACTAAATATAGAAAATTCAGAAGATTTCCAACCTAGAAAAGCAAGAATTATGATTCTAGCATGCATGGTTCCAAAGTTATTGTCATTATTAAATGATTGCTTTTTCGGACGTTTCAGGCGCAGATAAGCTTAAAAATGGGCTTTCCAGCCTGCAAGTCACACTTTTATGAAAACTTGCATAACTCAAAAAGTTGAGCTTTTTTCACCAAATCTGCACTAAATATAGAAAATTCAGAAGATTTCCAACCCAGGAAAGCAAGAATTATGATTCTAGCATGCATGGTTCAAAAGTTATTGTCATTATTAAATGATTGCTTTTTCGGACGTTTCAGGCGTAGATAAGCTTAAAAATGGGCTTTCCAGCCTGCAAGTCACACTTTTATGAAAACTTGCATAACTCAAAAAGTTGAGCTTTTTTCACCAAATCTGCACTAAATATAGAAAATTCAGAAGATTTCCAACCCAGGAAAGCAAGATTTATGATTCTAGCATGCATGGTTCAAAAGTTATTGTCATTATTAAATGATTGCTTTATCGGACGTTTTAGGCTCAGAGAAGTGCAAAAATGGGCTTTCCAGCCTGCAAGTCACACTTTTATGAAAACTTGCATAACTCAAAAACTTGAGCTTTTTTCACCAAATCTGCACTAAATATAGAAAATTCAGAAGATTTCCAACCTAGAAAAGCAAGAATTATGATTCTAGCATGCATGGTTCCAAAGTTATTGTCATTATTAAATGATTGCTTTTTCGGACGTTTCAGGCGCAGATAAGCTTAAAAATGGGCTTTCCAGCCTGCAAGTCACACTTTTATGAAAACTTGCATAACTCAAAAAGTTGAGCTTTTTTCACCAAATCTGCACTAAATGTAGAAAATTCAGAAGATTTCCAACCCAGGAAAGCAAGAATTATGATTCTAGCATGCATGGTTCAAAAGTTATTGTCATTATTAAATGATTGCTTTTTCGGACGTTTCAGGCGCAGATAAGCTTAAAAATGGGCTTTCCAGCCTGCAAGTCACACTTTTATGAAAACTTGCATAACTCAAAAAGTTGAGCTTTTTTTCACCAAATCTGCACTAAATATAGAAAATTCAGAAGATTTCCAACCCAGGAAAGCAAGATTTATGATTCTAGCATGCATGGTTCAAAAGTTATTGTCATTATTAAATGATTGCTTTTTCGGACGTTTTAGGCTCAGAGAAGTGCAAAAATGGGCTTTCCAGCCTGCAAGTCACACTTTTATGAAAACTTGCATAACTCAAAAACTTGAGCTTTTTTCACCAAATCTGCACTAAATATAGAAAATTCAGAAGATTTCCAACCTAGAAAAGCAAGAATTATGATTCTAGCATGCATGGTTCCAAAGTTATTGTCATTATTAAATGATTGCTTTTTCGGACGTTTCAGGCGCAGATAAGCTTAAAAATGGGCTTTCCAGCCTGCAAGTCACACTTTTATGAAAACTTGCATAACTCAAAAAGTTGAGCTTTTTTCACCAAATCTGCACTAAATATAGAAAATTCAGAAGATTTCCAACCCAGGAAAGCAAGAATTATGATTCTAGCATGCATGGTTCAAAAGTTATTGTCATTATTAAATGATTGCTTTTTCGGACGTTTCAGGCGCAGATAAGCTTAAAAATGGGCTCTCCAGCCTGCAAGTCACACTTTTATGAAAACTTGCATAACTCAAAAAGTTGAGCTTTTTTCACCAAATCTGCACTAAATATAGAAAATTCAGAAGATTTCCAACCCAGGAAAGCAAGATTTATGATTCTAGCATGCATGGTTCAAAAGTTATTGTCATTATTAAATGATTGCTTTTTCGGACGTTTTAGGCTCAGAGAAGTGCAAAAATGGGCTTTCCAGCCTGCAAGTCACACTTTTATGAAAACTTGCATAACTCAAAAACTTGAGCTTTTTTCACCAAATCTGCACTAAATATAGAAAATTCAGAAGATTTCCAACCTAGAAAAGCAAGAATTATGATTCTAGCATGCATGGTTCCAAAGTTATTGTCATTATTAAATGATTGCTTTTTCGGACGTTTCAGGCGCAGATAAGCTTAAAAATGGGCTTTCCAGCCTGCAAGTCACACTTTTATGAAAACTTGCATAACTCAAAAAGTTGAGCTTTTTTCACCAAATCTGCACTAAATATAGAAAATTCAGAAGATTTCCAACCCAGGAAAGCAAGATTTATGATTCTAGCATGCATGGTTCAAAAGTTATTGTCATTATTAAATGATTGCTTTATCGGACGTTTTAGGCTCAGAGAAGTGCAAAAATGGGCTTTCCAGCCTGCAAGTCACACTTTTATGAAAACTTGCATAACTCAAAAACTTGAGCTTTTTTCACCAAATCTGCACTAAATATAGAAAATTCAGAAGATTTCCAACCTAGAAAAGCAAGAATTATGATTCTAGCATGCATGGTTCCAAAGTTATTGTCATTATTAAATGATTGCTTTTTCGGACGTTTCAGGCGCAGATAAGCTTAAAAATGGGCTTTCCAGCCTGCAAGTCACACTTTTATGAAAACTTGCATAACTCAAAAAGTTGAGCTTTTTTCACCAAATCTGCACTAAATGTAGAAAATTCAGAAGATTTCCAACCCAGGAAAGCAAGAATTATGATTCTAGCATGCATGGTTCAAAAGTTATTGTCATTATTAAATGATTGCTTTTTCGGACGTTTCAGGCGCAGATAAGCTTAAAAATGGGCTTTCCAGCCTGCAAGTCACACTTTTATGAAAACTTGCATAACTCAAAAAGTTGAGCTTTTTTCACCAAATCTGCACTAAATATAGAAAATTCAGAAGATTTCCAACCCAGGAAAGCAAGATTTATTATTCTAGCATGCATGGTTCAAAAGTTATTGTCATTATTAAATGATTGCTTTTTCGGACGTTTTAGGCTCAGAGAAGTGCAAAAATGGGCTTTCCAGCCTGCAAGTCACACTTTTATGAAAACTTGCATAACTCAAAAACTTGAGCTTTTTTCACCAAATCTGCACTAAATATAGAAAATTCAGAAGATTTCCAACCTAGAAAAGCAAGAATTATGATTCTAGCATGCATGGTTCCAAAGTTATTGTCATTATTAAATGATTGCTTTTTCGGACGTTTCAGGCGCAGATAAGCTTAAAAATGGGCTTTCCAGCCTGCAAGTCACACTTTTATGAAAACTTGCATAACTCAAAAAGTTGAGCTTTTTTCACCAAATCTGCACTAAATATAGAAAATTCAGAAGATTTCCAACCCAGGAAAGCAAGAATTATGATTCTAGCATGCATGGTTCAAAAGTTATTGTCATTATTAAATGATTGCTTTTTCGGACGTTTCAGGCGCAGATAAGCTTAAAAATGGGCTTTCCAGCCTGCAAGTCACACTTTTATGAAAACTTGCATAACTCAAAAAGTTGAGCTTTTTTCACCAAATCTGCACTAAATATAGAAAATTCAGAAGATTTCCAACCCAGGAAAGCAAGATTTATGATTCTATCATGCATGGTTCAAAAGTTATTGTCATTATTAAATGATTGCTTTTTCGGACGTTTTAGGCTTAGAGAAGTGCAAAAATGGGCTTTCCAGCCTGCAAGTCACACTTTTATGAAAACTTGCATAACTCAAAAACTTGAGCTTTTTTCACCAAATCTGCACTAAATATAGAAAATTCAGAAGATTTCCAACCTAGAAAAGCAAGAATTATGATTCTAGCATGCATGGTTCCAAAGTTATTGTCATTATTAAATGATTGCTTTTTCGGACGTTTCAGGCGCAGATAAGCTTAAAAATGGGCTTTCCAGCCTGCAAGTCACACTTTTATGAAAACTTGCATAACTCAAAAAGTTGAGCTTTTTTCACCAAATCTGCACTAAATATAGAAAATTCAGAAGATTTCCAACCCAGGAAAGCAAGATTTATGATTCTAGCATGCATGGTTCAAAAGTTATTGTCATTATTAAATGATTGCTTTATCGGACGTTTTAGGCTCAGAGAAGTGCAAAAATGGGCTTTCCAGCCTGCAAGTCACACTTTTATGAAAACTTGCATAACTCAAAAACTTGAGCTTTTTTCACCAAATCTGCACTAAATATAGAAAATTCAGAAGATTTCCAACCTAGAAAAGCAAGAATTATGATTCTAGCATGCATGGTTCCAAAGTTATTGTCATTATTAAATGATTGCTTTTTCGGACGTTTCAGGCGCAGATAAGCTTAAAAATGGGCTTTCCAGCCTGCAAGTCACACTTTTATGAAAACTTGCATAACTCAAAAAGTTGAGCTTTTTTCACCAAATCTGCACTAAATGTAGAAAATTCAGAAGATTTCCAACCCAGGAAAGCAAGAATTATGATTCTAGCATGCATGGTTCAAAAGTTATTGTCATTATTAAATGATTGCTTTTTCGGACGTTTCAGGCGCAGATAAGCTTAAAAATGGGCTTTCCAGCCTGCAAGTCACACTTTTATGAAAACTTGCATAACTCAAAAAGTTGAGCTTTTTTTCACCAAATCTGCACTAAATATAGAAAATTCAGAAGATTTCCAACCCAGGAAAGCAAGATTTATGATTCTAGCATGCATGGTTCAAAAGTTATTGTCATTATTAAATGATTGCTTTTTCGGACGTTTTAGGCTCAGAGAAGTGCAAAAATGGGCTTTCCAGCCTGCAAGTCACACTTTTATGAAAACTTGCATAACTCAAAAACTTGAGCTTTTTTCACCAAATCTGCACTAAATATAGAAAATTCAGAAGATTTCCAACCTAGAAAAGCAAGAATTATGATTCTAGCATGCATGGTTCCAAAGTTATTGTCATTATTAAATGATTGCTTTTTCGGACGTTTCAGGCGCAGATAAGCTTAAAAATGGGCTTTCCAGCCTGCAAGTCACACTTTTATGAAAACTTGCATAACTCAAAAAGTTGAGCTTTTTTCACCAAATCTGCACTAAATATAGAAAATTCAGAAGATTTCCAACCCAGGAAAGCAAGAATTATGATTCTAGCATGCATGGTTCAAAAGTTATTGTCATTATTAAATGATTGCTTTTTCGGACGTTTCAGGCGCAGATAAGCTTAAAAATGGGCTCTCCAGCCTGCAAGTCACACTTTTATGAAAACTTGCATAACTCAAAAAGTTGAGCTTTTTTCACCAAATCTGCACTAAATATAGAAAATTCAGAAGATTTCCAACCCAGGAAAGCAAGATTTATGATTCTAGCATGCATGGTTCAAAAGTTATTGTCATTATTAAATGATTGCTTTTTCGGACGTTTTAGGCTCAGAGAAGTGCAAAAATGGGCTTTCCAGCCTGCAAGTCACACTTTTATGAAAACTTGCATAACTCAAAAACTTGAGCTTTTTTCACCAAATCTGCACTAAATATAGAAAATTCAGAAGATTTCCAACCTAGAAAAGCAAGAATTATGATTCTAGCATGCATGGTTCCAAAGTTATTGTCATTATTAAATGATTGCTTTTTCGGACGTTTCAGGCGCAGATAAGCTTAAAAATGGGCTTTCCAGCCTGCAAGTCACACTTTTATGAAAACTTGCATAACTCAAAAAGTTGAGCTTTTTTCACCAAATCTGCACTAAATATAGAAAATTCAGAAGATTTCCAACCCAGGAAAGCAAGATTTATGATTCTAGCATGCATGGTTCAAAAGTTATTGTCATTATTAAATGATTGCTTTTTCGTACGTTTCAGGCGCAGATAAGCTTAAAAATGGGCTTTCCAGCCTGCAAGTCACACTTTTATGAAAACTTGCATAACTCAAAAAGTTGAGCTTTTTTCACCAAATCTGCACTAAATATAGAAAATTCAGAAGATTTCCAACCCAGGAAAGCAAGATTTATGATTCTAGCATGCATGGTTCAAAAGTTATTGTCATTATTAAATGATTGCTTTTTCGGACGTTTTAGGCTCAGAGAATTGCAAAAATGGGCTTTCCAGCCTGCAAGTCACACTTTTATGAAAACTTGCATAACTCAAAAACTTGAGCTTTTTTCACCAAATCTGCACTAAATATAGAAAATTCAGAAGATTTCCAACCTAGAAAAGCAAGAATTATGATTCTAGCATGCATGGTTCCAAAGTTATTGTCATTATTAAATGATTGCTTTTTCGGACGTTTCAGGCGCAGATAAGCTTAAAATGGGCTTTCCAGCCTGCAAGTCACACTTTTATGAAAACTTGCATAACTCAAAAAGTTGAGCTTTTTTCACCAAATCTGCACTAAATATAGAAAATTCTGAAGATTTCCAACCCAGGAAAGCAAGATTTATGATTCTAGCATGCATGGTTCAAAAGTTATTGTCATTATTAAATGATTGCTTTTTCGGACGTTTTAGGCTCAGAGAAGTGCAAAAATGGGCTTTCCAGCCTGCAAGTCACACTTTTATGAAAACTTGCATAACTCAAAAACTTGAGCTTTTTTCACCAAATCTGCACTAAATATAGAAAATTCAGATGATTTCCAACCTAGAAAAGCAAGAATTATGATTCTAGCATGCATGGTTCCAAAGTTATTGTCATTATTAAATGCTTGCTTTTTCGGACGTTTCAGGCGCAGATAAGCTTAAAAATGGGCTTTCCAGCCTGCAAGTCACACTTTTATGAAAACTTGCATAACTCAAAAAGTTGAGCTTTTTTCACCAAATCTGCACTAAATATAGAAAATTCAGAAGATTTCCAACCCAGGAAAGCAAGAATTATGATTCTAGCATGCATGGTTCAAAAGTTATTGTCATTATTAAATGATTGCTTTTTCGGACGTTTTAGGCTCAGAGAAGTGCAAAAATGGGCTTTCCAGCCTGCAAGTCACACTTTTATGAAAACTTGCATAACTCAAAAACTTGAGCTTTTTTCACCAAATCTGCACTAAATATAGAAAATTCAGAAGATTTCCAACCTAGAAAAGCAAGAATTATGATTCTAGCATGCATGGTTCCAAAGTTATTGTCATTATTAAATGATTGCTTTTTCGGACGTTTCAGGCGCAGATAAGCTTAAAAATGGGCTTTCCAGCCTGCAAGTCACACTTTTATGAAAACTTGCATAACTCAAAAAGTTGAGCTTTTTTCACCAAATCTGCACTAAATATAGAAAATTCAGAAGATTTCCAACCCAGGAAAGCAAGAATTATGATTCTAGCATGCATGGTTCAAAAGTTATTGTCATTATTAAATGATTGCTTTTTCGGACGTTTCAGGCGCAGATAAGCTTAAAAATGGGCTTTCCAGCCTTCAAGTCACACTTTTATGAAAACTTGCATAACTCAAAAAGTTGAGCTTTTTTCACCAAATCTGCACTAAATATAGAAAATTCAGAAGATTTCCAACCCAGGAAAGCAAGATTTATGATTCTAGCATGCATGGTTCAAAAGTTATTGTCATTATTAAATGATTGCTTTTTCGGACGTTTTAGGCTCAGAGAAGTGCAAAAATGGGCTTTCCAGCCTGCAAGTCACACTTTTATGAAAACTTGCATAACTCAAAAACTTGAGCTTTTTTCACCAAATCTGCACTAAATATAGAAAATTCAGAAGATTTCCAACCTAGAAAAGCAAGAATTATGATTCTAGCATGCATGGTTCCAAAGTTATTGTCATTATTAAATGATTGCTTTTTCGGACGTTTCAGGCGCAGATAAGCTTAAAAATGGGCTTTCCAGCCTGCAAGTCACACTTTTATGAAAACTTGCATAACTCAAAAAGTTGAGCTTTTTTCACCAAATCTGCACTAAATATAGAAAATTCAGAAGATTTCCAACCCAGGAAAGCAAGAATTATGATTCTAGCATGCATGGTTCAAAAGTTATTGTCATTATTAAATGATTGCTTTTTCGGACGTTTCAGGCGCAGATAAGCTTAAAAATGGGCTTTCCAGCCTGCAAGTCACACTTTTATGAAAACTTGCATAACTCGAAAAGTTGAGCTTTTTTCACCAAATCTGCACTAAATATAGAAAATTCAGAAGATTTCCAACCCAGGAAAGCAAGATTTATGATTCTAGCATGCATGGTTCAAAAGTTATTGTCATTATTAAATGATTGCTTTTTCGGACGTTTTAGGCTCAGAGAAGTGCAAAAATGGGCTTTCCAGCCTGCAAGTCACTTTTATGAAAACTTGCATAACTCAAAAACTTGAGCTTTTTTCACCAAATCTGCACTAAATATAGAAAATTCAGAAGATTTCCAACCCAGGAAAGCAAGATTTATGATTCTAGCATGCATGGTTCAAAAGTTATTGTCATTATTAAATGATTGCTTTTTCGGACGTTTTAGGCTCAGAGAAGTGCAAAAATGGGCTTTCCAGCCTGCAAGTCACACTTTTATGAAAACTTGCATAACTCAAAAACTTGAGCTTTTTTCACCAAATCTGCACTAAATATAGAAAATTCAGAAGATTTCCAACCTAGAAAAGCAAGAATTATGATTCTAGCATGCATGGTTCCAAAGTTATTGTCATTATTAAATGATTGCTTTTTCGGACGTTTCAGGCGCAGATAAGCTTAAAAATGGGCTTTCCAGCCTGCAAGTCACACTTTTATGAAAACTTGCATAACTCAAAAAGTTGAGCTTTTTTCACCAAATCTGCACTAAATATAGAAAATTCAGAAGATTTCCAACCCAGGAAAGCAAGATTTATGATTCTAGCATGCATGGTTCAAAAGTTATTGTCATTATTAAATGATTGCTTTTTCGGACGTTTCAGGCGCAGATAAGCTTAAAAATGGGCTTTCCAGCCTGCAAGTCACACTTTTATGAAAACTTGCATAACTCAAAAAGTTGAGCTTTTTTCACCAAATCTGCACTAAATATAGAAAATTCAGAAGATTTCCAACCCAGGAAAGCAAGATTTATGATTCTAGCATGCATGGTTCAAAAGTTATTGTCATTATTAAATGATTGCTTTTTCGGACGTTTTAGGCTCAGAGAAGTGCAAAAATGGGCTTTCCAGCCTGCAAGTCACACTTTTATGAAAACTTGCATAACTCAAAAACTTGAGCTTTTTTCACCAAATCTGCACTAAATATAGAAAATTCAGAAGATTTCCAACCCAGGAAAGCAAGATTTATGATTCTAGCATGCATGGTTCAAAAGTTATTGTCATTATTAAATGATTGCTTTTTCGGACGTTTTAGGCTCAGAGAAGTGCAAAAATGGGCTTTCCAGCCTGCAAGTCACACTTTTATGAAAACTTGCATAACTCAAAAAGTTGAGCTTTTTTCACCAAATCTGCACTAAATATAGAAAATTCAGAAGATTTCCAACCTAGAAAAGCAAGAATTATGATTCTAGCATGCATGGTTCCAAAGTTATTGTCATTATTAAATGATTGCTTTTTCGGACGTTTCAGGCGCAGATAAGCTTAAAAATGGGCTTTCCAGCCTGCAAGTCACACTTTTATGAAAACTTGCATACCTCAAAAAGTTGAGCTTTTTCACCAAATCTGCACTAAATATAGAAAATTCAGAAGATTTCCAACCCAGGAAAGCAAGAATTATGATTCTAGCATGCATGGTTCAAAAGTTATTGTCATTATTAAATGATTGCTTTTTCGGACGTTTCAGGCGCAGATAAGCTTAAAAATGGGCTTTCCAGCCTGCAAGTCACACTTTTATGAAAACTTGCATAACTCAAAAAGTTGAGCTTTTTTCACCAAATCTGCACTAAATATAGAAAATTCAGAAGATTTCCAACCCAGGAAAGCAAGATTTATGATTCTAGCATGCATGGTTCAAAAGTTATTGTCATTATTAAATGATTGCTTTTTCGGACGTTTTAGGCTCAGAGAAGTGCAAAAATGGGCTTTCCAGCCTGCAAGTCACACTTTTATGAAAACTTGCATAACTCAAAAACTTGAGCTTTTTTCACCAAATCTGCACTAAATATAGAAAATTCAGAAGATTTCCAACCTAGAAAAGCAAGAATTATGATTCTAGCATGCATGGTTCCAAAGTTATTGTCATTATTAAATGATTGCTTTTTCGGACGTTTCAGGCGCAGATAAGCTTAAAAATGGGCTTTCCAGCCTGCAAGTCACACTTTTATGAAAACTTGCATAACTCAAAAAGTTGAGCTTTTTTCACCAAATCTGCACTAAATATAGAAAATTCAGAAGATTTCCAACCCAGGAAAGCAAGAATTATGATTCTAGCATGCATGGTTCAAAAGTTATTGTCATTATTAAATGATTGCTTTTTCGGACGTTTCAGGCGCAGATAAGCTTAAAAATGGGCTTTCCAGCCTGCAAGTCACACTTTTATGAAAACTTGCATAACTCAAAAAGTTGAGCTTTTTTCACCAAATCTGCACTAAATATAGAAAATTCAGAAGATTTCCAACCCAGGAAAGCAAGATTTATGATTCTAGCATGCATGGTTCAAAAGTTATTGTCATTATTAAATGATTGCTTTTTCGGACGTTTTAGGCTCAGAGAAGTGCAAAAATGGGCTTTCCAGCCTGCAAGTCACACTTTTATGAAAACTTGCATAACTCAAAAACTTGAGCTTTTTTCACCAAATCTGCACTAAATATAGAAAATTCAGAAGATTTCCAACCTAGAAAAGCAAGAATTATGATTCTAGCATGCATGGTTCCAAAGTTATTGTCATTATTAAATGATTGCTTTTTGGACGTTTCAGGTGCAGATAAGCTTAAAAATGGGCTTTCCAGCCTGCAAGTCACACTTTTATGAAAACTTGCATAACTCAAAAAGTTGAGCTTTTTTCACCAAATCTGCACTAAATATAGAAAATTCAGAAGATTTCCAACCCAGGAAAGCAAGAATTATGATTCTAGCATGCATGGTTCAAAAGTTATTGTCATTATTAAATGATTGCTTTTTCGGACGTTTCAGGCGCAGATAAGCTTAAAAATGGGCTTTCCAGCCTGCAAGTCACACTTTTATGAAAACTTGCATAACTCAAAAAGTTGAGCTTTTTTCACCAAATCTGCACTAAATATAGAAAATTCAGAAGATTTCCAACCCAGGAAAGCAAGATTTATGATTCTAGCATGCATGGTTCAAAAGTTATTGTCATTATTAAATGATTGCTTTTTCGGACGTTTTAGGCTCAGAGAAGTGCAAAAATGGGCTTTCCAGCCTGCAAGTCACACTTTTATGAAAACTTGCATAACTCAAAAACTTGAGCTTTTTTCACCAAATCTGCACTAAATATAGAAAATTCAGAAGATTTCCAACCTAGAGAAGCAAGAATTATGATTCTAGCATGCATGGTTCCAAAGTTATTGTCATTATTAAATGATTGCTTTTTCGGACGTTTCAGGCGCAGATAAGCTTAAAAATGGGCTTTCCAGCCTGCAAGTCACACTTTTATGAAAACTTGCATAACTCAAAAAGTTGAGCTTTTTTCACCAAATCTGCACTAAATATAGAAAATTCAGAAGATTTCCAACCCAGGAAAGCAAGAATTATGATTCTAGCATGCATGGTTCAAAAGTTATTGTCATTATTAAATGATTGCTTTTTCGGACGTTTCAGGCGCAGATAAGCTTAAAAATGGTCTTTCCAGCCTGCAAGTCACACTTTTATGAAAACTTGCATAACTCAAAAAGTTGAGCTTTTTTCACCAAATCTGCACTAAATATAGAAAATTCAGAAGATTTCCAACCCAGGAAAGCAAGATTTATGATTCTAGCATGCATGGTTCAAAAGTTATTGTCATTATTAAATGATTGCTTTTTCGGACGTTTTAGGCTCAGAGAAGTGCAAAAATGGGCTTTCCAGCCTGCAAGTCACACTTTTATGAAAACTTGCATAACTCAAAAACTTGAGCTTTTTTCACCAAATCTGCACTAAATATAGAAAATTCAGAAGATTTCCAACCTAGAAAAGCAAGAATTATGATTCTAGCATGCATGGTTCCAAAGTTATTGTCATTATTAAATGATTGCTTTTTCGGACGTTTCAGGCGCAGATAAGCTTAAAAATGGGCTTTCCAGCCTGCAAGTCACACTTTTATGAAAACTTGCATAACTCAAAAAGTTGAGCTTTTTTCACCAAATCTGCACTAAATATAGAAAATTCAGAAGATTTCCAACCCAGGAAAGCAAGAATTATGATTCTAGCATGCATGGTTCAAAAGTTATTGTCATTATTAAATGATTGCTTTTTCGGACGTTTCAGGCGCAGATAAGCTTAAAAATGGGCTTTCCAGCCTGCAAGTCACACTTTTATGAAAACTTGCATAACTCAAAAAGTTGAGCTTTTTTCACCAAATCTGCACTAAATATAGAAAATTCAGAAGATTTCCAACCCAGGAAAGCAAGATTTATGATTCTAGCATGCATGGTTCAAAAGTTATTGTCATTATTAAATGATTGCTTTTTCGGACGTTTTAGGCTCAGAGAAGTGCAAAAATGGGCTTTCCAGCCTGCAAGTCACACTTTTATGAAAACTTGCATAACTCAAAAACTTGAGCTTTTTTCACCAAATCTGCACTAAATATAGAAAATTCAGAAGATTTCCAACCTAGAAAAGCAAGAATTATGATTCTAGCATGCATGGTTCCAAAGTTATTGTCATTATTAAATGATTGCTTTTTGGACGTTTCAGGTGCAGATAAGCTTAAAAATGGGCTTTCCAGCCTGCAAGTCACACTTTTATGAAAACTTGCATAACTCAAAAAGTTGAGCTTTTTTCACCAAATCTGCACTAAATATAGAAAATTCAGAAGATTTCCAACCCAGGAAAGCAAGAATTATGATTCTAGCATGCATGGTTCAAAAGTTATTGTCATTATTAAATGATTGCTTTTTCGGACGTTTCAGGCGCAGATAAGCTTAAAAATGGGCTTTCCAGCCTGCAAGTCACACTTTTATGAAAACTTGCATAACTCAAAAAGTTGAGCTTTTTTCACCAAATCTGCACTAAATATAGAAAATTCAGAAGATTTCCAACCCAGGAAAGCAAGATTTATGATTCTAGCATGCATGGTTCAAAAGTTATTGTCATTATTAAATGATTGCTTTTTCGGACGTTTTAGGCTCAGAGAAGTGCAAAAATGGGCTTTCCAGCCTGCAAGTCACACTTTTATGAAAACTTGCATAACTCGAAAACTTGAGCTTTTTTCACCAAATCTGCACTAAATATAGAAAATTCAGAAGATTTCCAACCCAGGAAAAGCAAGAATTATGATTCTAGCATGCATGGTTCAAAAGTTATTGTCATTATTAAATGATTGCTTTTTCGGACGTTTCAGGCGCAGATAAGCTTAAAAATGGGCTTTCCAGCCTGCAAGTCACACTTTTATGAAAACTTGCATAACTCAAAAAGTTGAGCTTTTTTCACCAAATCTGCACTAAATATAGAAAATTCAGAAGATTTCCAACCCAGGAAAGCAAGATTTATGATTCTAGCATGCATGGTTCAAAAGTTATTGTCATTATTAAATGATTGCTTTTTCGGACGTTTCAGGCTCAGAGAAGTGCAAAAATGGGCTTTCCAGCCTGCAAGTCACACTTTTATGAAAACTTGCATAACTCAAAAACTTGAGCTTTTTTCACCAAATCTGCACTAAATATAGAAAATTCAGAAGATTTCCAACCTAGAAAAGCAAGAATTATGATTCTAGCATGCATGGTTCCAAAGTTATTGTCATTATTAAATGATTGCTTTTTCGGACGTTTCAGGCGCAGATAAGCTTAAAAATGGGCTTTCCAGCCTGCAAGTCACACTTTTATGAAAACTTGCATAACTCAAAAAGTTGAGCTTTTTTCACCAAATCTGCACTAAATATAGAAAATTCAGAAGATTTCCAACCAGGAAAGCAAGAATTATGATTCTAGCATGCATGGTTCAAAAGTTATTGTCATTATTAAATGATTGCTTTTTCGGACGTTTCAGGCGCAGATAAGCTTAAAAATGGGCTTTCCAGCCTGCAAGTCACACTTTTATGAAAACTTGCATAACTCAAAAAGTTGAGCTTTTTTCACCAAATCTGCACTAAATATAGAAAATTCAGAAGATTTCCAACCCAGGAAAGCAAGATTTATGATTCTAGCATGCATGGTTCAAAAGTTATTGTCATTATTAAATGATTGCTTTTTCGGACGTTTTAGGCTCAGAGAAGTGCAAAAATGGGCTTTCCAGCCTGCAAGTCACACTTTTATGAAAACTTGCATAACTCAAAAACTTGAGCTTTTTTCACCAAATCTGCACTAAATATAGAAAATTCAGAAGATTTCCAACCTAGAAAAGCAAGAATTATGATTCTAGCATGCATGGTTCAAAAGTTATTGTCATTATTAAATGATTGCTTTTTCGGACGTTTCAGGCGCAGATAAGCTTAAAAATGGGCTTTCCAGCCTGCAAGTCACACTTTTATGAAAACTTGCATAACTCAAAAAGTTGAGCTTTTTTCACCAAATCTGCACTAAATGTAGAAAATTCAGAAGATTTCCAACCCAGGAAAGCAAGATTTATGATTCTAGCATGCATGGTTCAAAAGTTATTGTCATTATTAAATGATTGCTTTTTCGGACGTTTTAGGCTCAGAGAAGTGCAAAAATGGGCTTTCCAGCCTGCAAGTCACACTTTTATGAAAACTTGCATAACTCAAAAACTTGAGCTTTTTTCACCAAATCTGCACTAAATATAGAAAATTCAGAAGATTTCCAACCTAGAAAAGCAAGAATTATGATTCTAGCATGCATGGTTCCAAAGTTATTGTCATTATTAAATGATTGCTTTTTCGGACGTTTCAGGCGCAGATAAGCTTAAAAATGGGCTTTCCAGCCTGCAAGTCACACTTTTATGAAAACTTGCATAACTCAAAAAGTTGAGCTTTTTTCACCAAATCTGCACTAAATATAGAAAATTCAGAAGATTTCCAACCCAGGAAAGCAAGAATTATGATTCTAGCATGCATGGTTCAAAAGTTATTGTCATTATTAAATGATTGCTTTTTCGGACGTTTCAGGCGCAGATAAGCTTAAAAATGGTCTTTCCAGCCTGCAAGTCACACTTTTATGAAAACTTGCATAACTCAAAAAGTTGAGCTTTTTTCACCAAATCTGCACTAAATATAGAAAATTCAGAAGATTTCCAACCCAGGAAAGCAAGATTTATGATTCTAGCATGCATGGTTCAAAAGTTATTGTCATTATTAAATGATTGCTTTTTCGGACGTTTTAGGCTCAGAGAAGTGCAAAAATGGGCTTTCCAGCCTGCAAGTCACACTTTTATGAAAACTTGCATAACTCAAAAACTTGAGCTTTTTTCACCAAATCTGCACTAAATATAGAAAATTCAGAAGATTTCTAACCTAGAAAAGCAAGAATTATGATTCTAGCATGCATGGTTCCAAAGTTATTGTCATTATTAAATGATTGCTTTTTCGGACGTTTCAGGCGCAGATAAGCTTAAAAATGGGCTTTCCAGCCTGCAAGTCACACGTTTATGAAAACTTGCATAACTCAAAAACTTGAGCTTTTTTCACCAAATCTGCACTAAATATAGAAAATTCAGAAGATTTCCAACCTAGAAAAGCAAGAATTATGATTCTAGCATGCATGGTTCCAAAGTTATTGTCATTATTAAATGATTGCTTTTTCGGACGTTTCAGGCGCAGATAAGCTTAAAAATGGGCTTTCCAGCCTGCAAGTCACACTTTTATGAAAACTTGCATAACTCAAAAAGTTGAGCTTTTTTCACCAAATCTGCACTAAATATAGAAAATTCAGAAGATTTCCAACCCAGGAAAGCAAGAATTATGATTCTAGCATGCATGGTTCAAAAGTTATTGTCATTATTAAATGATTGCTTTTTCGGACGTTTCAGGCGCAGATAAGCTTAAAAATGGGCTTTCCAGCCTGCAAGTCACACTTTTATGAAAACTTGCATAACTCAAAAAGTTGAGCTTTTTTCACCAAATCTGCACTAAATATAGAAAATTCAGAAGATTTCCAACCCAGGAAAGCAAGATTTATGATTCTAGCATGCATGGTTCAAAAGTTATTGTCATTATTAAATGATTGCTTTTTCGGACGTTTCAGGCTCAGAGAAGTGCAAAAATGGGCTTTCCAGCCTGCAAGTCACACTTTTATGAAAACTTGCATAACTCAAAAACTTGAGCTTTTTTCACCAAATCTGCACTAAATATAGAAAATTCAGAAGATTTCCAACCTAGAAAAGCAAGAATTATGATTCTAGCATGCATGGTTCCAAAGTTATTGTCATTATTAAATGATTGCTTTTTCGGACGTTTCAGGCGCAGATAAGCTTAAAAATGGGCTTTCCAGCCTGCAAGTCACACTTTTATGAAAACTTGCATAACTCAAAAAGTTGAGCTTTTTTCACCAAATCTGCACTAAATATAGAAAATTCAGAAGATTTCCAACCCAGGAAAGCAAGAATTATGATTCTAGCATGCATGGTTCAAAAGTTATTGTCTTTATTAAATGATTGCTTTTTCGGACGTTTCAGGCGCAGATAAGCTTAAAAATGGGCTTTCCAGCCTGCAAGTCACACTTTTATGAAAACTTGCATAACTCAAAAAGTTGAGCTTTTTTCACCAAATCTGCACTAAATATAGAAAATTCAGAAGATTTCCAACCCAGGAAAGCAAGATTTATGATTCTAGCATGCATGGTTCAAAAGTTATTGTCATTATTAAATGATTGCTTTTTCGGACGTTTTAGGCTCAGAGAAGTGCAAAAATGGGCTTTCCAGCCTGCAAGTCACACTTTTATGAAAACTTGCATAACTCAAAAACTTGAGCTTTTTTCACCAAATCTGCACTAAATATAGAAAATTCAGAAGATTTCCAACCTAGAAAAGCAAGAATTATGATTCTAGCATGCATGGTTCCAAAGTTATTGTCATTATTAAATGATTGCTTTTTCGGACGTTTCAGGCGCAGATAAGCTTAAAAATGGGCTTTCCAGCCTGCAAGTCACACTTTTATGAAAACTTGCATAACTCAAAAAGTTGAGCTTTTTTTCACCAAATCTGCACTAAATATAGAAAATTCAGAAGATTTCCAACCCAGGAAAGCAAGAATTATGATTCTAGCATGCATGGTTCAAAAGTTATTGTCATTATTAAATGATTGCTTTTTCGGACGTTTCAGGCGCAGATAAGCTTAAAAATGGGCTTTCCAGCCTGCAAGTCACACTTTTATGAAAACTTGCATAACTCAAAAAGTTGAGCTTTTTTCACCAAATCTGCACTAAATATAGAAAATTCAGAAGATTTCCAACCCAGGAAAGCAAGATTTATGATTCTAGCATGCATGGTTCAAAAGTTATTGTCATTATTAAATGATTGCTTTTTCGGACGTTTTAGGCTCAGAGAAGTGCAAAAATGGGCTTTCCAGCCTGCAAGTCACACTTTTATGAAAACTTGCATAACTCAAAAACTTGAGCTTTTTTCACCAAATCTGCACTAAATATAGAAAATTCAGAAGATTTCCAACCTAGAAAAGCAAGAATTATGATTCTAGCATGCATGGTTCCAAAGTTATTGTCATTATTAAATGATTGCTTTTTCGGACGTTTCAGGCGCAGATAAGCTTAAAAATGGGCTTTCCAGCCTGCAAGTCACACTTTTATGAAAACTTGCATAACTCAAAAAGTTGAGCTTTTTTCACCAAATCTGCACTAAATATAGAAAATTCAGAAGATTTCCAACCCAGGAAAGCAAGATTTATGATTCTTGGCATGCATGGTTCAAAAGTTATTGTCATTATTAAATGATTGCTTTTTCGGACGTTTTAGGCTCAGAGAAGTGCAAAAATGGGCTTTCCAGCCTGCA
This sequence comes from Urocampus carinirostris, assembly GCF_059441175.1. NCBI lineage: Eukaryota > Metazoa > Chordata > Actinopteri > Syngnathiformes > Syngnathidae > Urocampus > Urocampus carinirostris. Next base: position 28,561 of record NW_028283199.1, read on the forward strand.
AGTCACACTTTTATGAAAACTTGCATAACTCAAAAACTTGAGCTTTTTTCACCAAATCTGCACTAAATATAGAAAATTCAGAAGATTTCCAACCTAGAAAAGCAAGAATTATGATTCTAGCATGCATGGTTCCAAAGTTATTGTCATTATTAAATGATTGCTTTTTCGGACGTTTCAGGCGCAGATAAGCTTAAAAATGGGCTTTCCAGCCTGCAAGTCACACTTTTATGAAAACTTGCATAACTCAAAAAGTTGAGCTTTTTTCACCAAATCTGCACTAAATATAGAAAATTCAGAAGATTTCCAACCCAGGAAAGCAAGAATTATGATTCTAGCATGCATGGTTCAAAAGTTATTGTCATTATTAAATGATTGCTTTTTCGGACGTTTCAGGCGCAGATAAGCTTAAAAATGGGCTTTCCAGCCTGCAAGTCACACTTTTATGAAAACTTGCATAACTCAAAAAGTTGAGCTTTTTTCACCAAATCTGCACTAAATATAGAAAATTCAGAAGATTTCCAACCCAGGAAAGCAAGATTTATGATTCTAGCATGCATGGTTCAAAAGTTATTGTCATTATTAAATGATTGCTTTTTCGGACGTTTTAGGCTCAGAGAAGTGCAAAAATGGGCTTTCCAGCCTGCAAGTCACACTTTTATGAAAACTTGCATAACTCAAAAACTTGAGCTTTTTTCACCAAATCTGCACTAAATATAGAAAATTCAGAAGATTTCCAACCTAGAAAAGCAAGAATTATGATTCTAGCATGCATGGTTCCAAAGTTATTGTCATTATTAAATGATTGCTTTTTCGGACGTTTCAGGCGCAGATAAGCTTAAAAATGGGCTTTCCAGCCTGCAAGTCACACTTTTATGAAAACTTGCATAACTCAAAAAGTTGAGCTTTTTTTCACCAAATCTGCACTAAATATAGAAAATTCAGAAGATTTCCAACCCAGGAAAGCAAGAATTATGATTCTAGCATGCATGGTTCAAAAGTTATTGTCATTATTAAATGATTGCTTTTTCGGACGTTTCAGGCGCAGATAAGCTTAAAAATGGGCTTTCCAGCCTGCAAGTCACACTTTTATGAAAACTTGCATAACTCAAAAAGTTGAGCTTTTTTCACCAAATCTGCACTAAATATAGAAAATTCAGAAGATTTCCAACCCAGGAAAGCAAGATTTATGATTCTAGCATGCATGGTTCAAAAGTTATTGTCATTATTAAATGATTGCTTTTTCGGACGTTTTAGGCTCAGAGAAGTGCAAAAATGGGCTTTCCAGCCTGCAAGTCACACTTTTATGAAAACTTGCATAACTCAAAAACTTGAGCTTTTTTCACCAAATCTGCACTAAATATAGAAAATTCAGAAGATTTCCAACCTAGAAAAGCAAGAATTATGATTCTAGCATGCATGGTTCCAAAGTTATTGTCATTATTAAATGATTGCTTTTTCGGACGTTTCAGGCGCAGATAAGCTTAAAAATGGGCTTTCCAGCCTGCAAGTCACACTTTTATGAAAACTTGCATAACTCAAAAAGTTGAGCTTTTTTCACCAAATCTGCACTAAATATAGAAAATTCAGAAGATTTCCAACCCAGGAAAGCAAGTATGATTCTAGCATGCATGGTTCAAAAGTTATTGTCATTATTAAATGATTGCTTTTTCGGACGTTTTAGGCTCAGAGAAGTGCAAAAATGGGCTTTCCAGCCTGCAAGTCACACTTTTATGAAAACTTGCATAACTCAAAAACTTGAGCTTTTTTCACCAAATCTACACTAAATATAGAAAATTCAGAAGATTTCCAACCTAGAAAAGCAAGAATTATGATTCTAGCATGCATGGTTCCAAAGTTATTGTCATTATTAAATGATTGCTTTTTCGGACGTTTCAGGCGCAGATAAGCTTAAAAATGGGCTTTCCAGCCTGCAAGTCACACTTTTATGAAAACTTGCATAACTCAAAAAGTTGAGCTTTTTTCACCAAATCTGCACTAAATATAGAAAATTCAGAAGATTTCCAACCCAGGAAAGCAAGAATTATGATTCTAGCATGCATGGTTCAAAAGTTATTGTCATTATTAAATGATTGCTTTTTCGGACGTTTCAGGCGCAGATAAACTTAAAAATGGGCTTTCCAGCCTGCAAGTCACACTTTTATGAAAACTTGCATAACTCAAAAAGTTGAGCTTTTTTCACCAAATCTGCACTAAATATAGAAAATTCAGAAGATTTCCAACCCAGGAAAGCAAGATTTATGATTCTAGCATGCATGGTTCAAAAGTTATTGTCATTATTAAATGATTGCTTTTTCGGACGTTTTAGGCTCAGAGAAGTGCAAAAATGGGCTTTTCAGCCTGCAAGTCACACTTTTATGAAAACTTGCATAACTCAAAAACTTGAGCTTTTTTCACCAAATCTGCACTAAATATAGAAAATTCAGAAGATTTCCAACCTAGAAAAGCAAGAATTATGATTCTAGCATGCATGGTTCCAAAGTTATTGTCATTATTAAATGATTGCTTTTTCGGACGTTTCAGGCGCAGATAAGCTTAAAAATGGGCTTTCCAGCCTGCAAGTCACACTTTTATGAAAACTTGCATACTCAAAAAGTTGAGCTTTTTTCACCAAATCTGCACTAAATATAGAAAATTCAGAAGATTTCCAACCCAGGAAAGCAAGAATTATGATTCTAGCATGCATGGTTCAAAAGTTATTGTCATTATTAAATGATTGCTTTTTCGGACGTTTCAAGCGCAGATAAGCTTAAAAATGGGCTTTCCAGCCTGCAAGTCACACTTTTATGAAAACTTGCATAACTCAAAAAGTTGAGCTTTTTTCACCAAATCTGCACTAAATATAGAAAATTCAGAAGATTTCCAACCCAGGAAAGCAAGATTTATGATTCTAGCATGCATGGTTCAAAAGTTATTGTCATTATTAAATGATTGCTTTTTCGGACGTTTTAGGCTCAGAGAAGTGCAAAAATGGGCTTTCCAGCCTGCAAGTCACACTTTTATGAAAACTTGCATAACTCAAAAAGTTGAGCTTTTTTCACCAAATCTGCACTAAATATAGAAAATTCAGAAGATTTCCAACCCAGGAAAGCAAGAATTATGATTCTAGCATGCATGGTTCAAAAGTTATTGTCATTATTAAATGATTGCTTTTTCGGACGTTTCAGGCGCAGATAAGCTTAAAAATGGGCTTTCCAGCCTGCAAGTCACACTTTTATGAAAACTTGCATAACTCAAAAGGTTGAGCTTTTTTCACCAAATCTGCACTAAATATAGAAAATTCAGAAGATTTCCAACCCAGGAAAGCAAGATTTATGATTCTAGCATGCATGGTTCAAAAGTTATTGTCATTATTAAATGATTGCTTTTTCGGACGTTTTAGGCTCAGAGAAGTGCAAAAATGGGCTTTCCAGCCTGCAAGTCACACTTTTATGAAAACTTGCATAACTCAAAAACTTGAGCTTTTTTCACCAAATCTGCACTAAATATAGAAAATTCAGAAGATTTCCAACCTAGAAAAGCAAGAATTATGATTCTAGCATGCATGGTTCCAAAGTTATTGTCATTTGTAAATGATTGCTTTTTCGGACGTTTCAGGCGCAGATAAGCTTAAAAATGGGCTTTCCAGCCTGCAAGTCACACTTTTATGAAAACTTGCATAACTCAAAAAGTTGAGCTTTTTTCACCAAATCTACACTAAATATAGAAAATTCAGAAGATTTCCAACCCAGGAAAGCAAGATTTATGATTCTAGCATGCATGGTTCAAAAGTTATTGTCATTATTAAATGATTGCTTTTTCGGACGTTTTAGGCTCAGAGAAGTGCAAAAATGGGCTTTCCAGCCTGCAAGTCACACTTTTATGAAAACTTGCATAACTCAAAAACTTGAGCTTTTTTCACCAAATCTGCACTAAATATAGAAAATTCAGAAGATTTCCAACCTAGAAAAGTAAGAATTATGATTCTAGCATGCATGGTTCAAAAGTTATTGTCATTATTAAATGATTGCTTTTTCGGACGTTTCAGGCGCAGATAAGCTTAAAAATGGGCTTTCCAGCCTGCAAGTCACACTTTTATGAAAACTTGCATAACTCAAAAAGTTGAGCTTTTTTCACCAAATCTGCACTAAATATAGAAAATTCAGAAGATTTCCAACCCAGGAAAGCAAGATTTATGATTCTAGCATGCATGGTTCAAAAGTTATTGTCATTATTAAATGATTGCTTTTTCGGACGTTTTAGGCTCAGAGAAGTGCAAAAATGGGCTTTCCAGCCTGCAAGTCACACTTTTATGAAAACTTGCATAACTCAAAAACTTGAGCTTTTTTCACCAAATCTGCACTAAATATAGAAAATTCAGAAGATTTCCAACCTAGAAAAGCAAGAATTATGATTCTAGCATGCATGGTTCCAAAGTTATTGTCATTATTAAATGATTGCTTTTTCGGACGTTTCAGGCGCAGATAAGCTTAAAAATGGGCTTTCCAGCCTGCAAGTCACACTTTTATGAAAACTTGCATAACTCAAAAAGTTGAGCTTTTTTCACCAAATCTGCACTAAATATAGAAAATTCAGAAGATTTCCAACCCAGGAAAGCAAGAATTATGATTCTAGCATGCATGGTTCAAAAGTTATTGTCATTATTAAATGATTGCTTTTTCGGACGTTTCAGGCGCAGATAAGCTTAAAAATGGGCTTTCCAGCCTGCAAGTCACACTTTTATGAAAACTTGCATAACTCAAAAAGTTGAGCTTTTTTCACCAAATCTGCACTAAATATAGAAAATTCAGAAGATTTTCAACCTAGAAAAGCAAGAATTATGATTCTAGCATGCATGGTTCCAAAGTTATTGTCATTATTAAATGATTGCTTTTTCGGACGTTTCAGGCGCAGATAAGCTTAAAAATGGGCTTTCCAGCCTGCAAGTCACACTTTTATGAAAACTTGCATAACTCAAAAAGTTGAGCTTTTTTCACCAAATCTGCACTAAATATAGAAAATTCAGAAGATTTCCAACCCAGGAAAGCAAGATTTATGATTCTAGCATGCATGGTTCAAATGTTATTGTCATTATTAAATGATTGCTTTTTCGGACGTTTTAGGCTCAGAGAAGTGCAAAAATGGGCTTTCCAGCCTGCAAGTCACACTTTTATGAAAACTTGCATAACTCAAAAACTTGAGCTTTTTTCACCAAATCTGCACTAAATATAGAAAATTCAGAAGATTTCCAACCTAGAAAAGCAAGAATTATGATTCTAGCATGCATGGTTCCAAAGTTATTGTCAATATTAAATGATTGCTTTTTCGGACGTTTCAGGCGCAGATAAGCTTAAAAATGGGCTTTCCAGCCTGCAAGTCACACTTTTATGAAAACTTGCATAACTCAAAAAGTTGAGCTTTTTTCACCAAATCTGCACTAAATATAGAAAATTCAGAAGATTTCCAACCTAGAAAAGCAAGAATTATGATTCTAGCATGCATGGTTCCAAAGTTATTGTCATTATTAAATGATTGCTTTTTCGGACGTTTCAGGCGCAGATAAGCTTAAAAATGGGCTTTCCAGCCTGCAAGTCACACTTTTATGAAAACTTGCATAACTCAAAAAGTTGAGCTTTTTTCACCAAATCTGCACTAAATATAGAAAATTCAGAAGATTTCCAACCCAGGAAAGAAAGAATTATGATTCTAGCATGCATGGTTCAAAAGTTATTGTCATTATTAAATGATTGCTTTTTCGGACGTTTCAGGCGCAGATAAGCTTAAAAATGGGCTTTCCAGCCTGCAAGTCACACTTTTATGAAAACTTGCATAACTCAAAAAGTTGAGCTTTTTTCACCAAATCTGCACTAAATATAGAAAATTCAGAAGATTTCCAACCCAGGAAAGCAAGATTTATGATTCTAGCATGCATGGTTCAAAAGTTATTGTCATTATTAAATGATTGCTTTTTCGGACGTTTTAGGCTCAGAGAAGTGCAAAAATGGGCTTTCCAGCCTGCAAGTCACACTTTTATGAAAACTTGCATAACTCAAAAACTTGAGCTTTTTTCACCAAATCTGCACTAAATATAGAAAATTCAGAAGATTTCCAACCTAGAAAAGCAAGAATTATGATTCTAGCATGCATGGTTCCAAAGTTATTGTCATTATTAAATGATTGCTTTTTCGGACGTTTCAGGCGCAGATAAGCTTAAAAATGGGCTTTCCAGCCTGCAAGTCACACTTTTATGAAAACTTGCATAACTCAAAAAGTTGAGCTTTTTTCACCAAATCTGCACTAAATATAGAAAATTCAGAAGATTTCCAACCTAGAAAAGCAAGAATTATGATTCTAGCATGCATGGTTCAAAAGTTATTGTCATTATTAAATGATTGCTTTTTCGGACGTTTCAGGCGCAGATAAGCTTAAAAATGGGCTTTCCAGCCTGCAAGTCACACTTTTATGAAAACTTGCATAACTCAAAAAGTTGAGCTTTTTTCACCAAATCTACACTAAATATAGAAAATTCAGAAGATTTCCAACCCAGGAAAGCAAGATTTATGATTCTAGCATGCATGGTTCAAAAGTTATTGTCATTATTAAATGATTGCTTTTTCGGACGTTTTAGGCTCAGAGAAGTGCAAAAATGGGCTTTCCAGCCTGCAAGTCACACTTTTATGAAAACTTGCATAACTCAAAAACTTGAGCTTTTTTCACCAAATCTGCACTAAATATAGAAAATTCAGAAGATTTCCAACCTAGAAAAGTAAGAATTATGATTCTAGCATACATGGTTCAAAAGTTATTGTCATTTATAAATGATTGCTTTTTCGGACGTTTCAGGCGCAGATAAGCTTAAAAATGGGCTTTCCAGCCTGCAAGTCACACTTTTATGAAAACTTGCATAACTCAAAAAGTTGAGCTTTTTTCACCAAATCTGCACTAAATATAGAAAATTCAGAAGATTTCCAACCCAGGAAAGCAAGATTTATGATTCTAGCATGCATGGTTCAAAAGTTATTGTCATTATTAAATGATTGCTTTTTCGGACGTTTTAGGCTCAGATAAGCTTAAAAATGGGCTTTCCAGCCTGCAAGTCACACTTTTATGAAAACTTGCATAACTCAAAAACTTGAGCTTTTTTCACCAAATCTGCACTAAATATAGAAAATTCAGAAGATTTCCAACCTAGAAAAGCAAGAATTATGATTCTAGCATGCATGGTTCCAAAGTTATTGTCATTATTAAATGATTGCTTTTTCGGACGTTTCAGGCGCAGATAAGCTTAAAAATGGGCTTTCCAGCCTGCAAGTCACACTTTTATGAAAACTTGCATAACTCAAAAAGTTGAGCTTTTTTCACCAAATCTGCACTAAATATAGAAAATTCAGAAGATTTCCAACCCAGGAAAGCAAGAATTATGATTCTAGCATGCATGGTTCAAAAGTTATTGTCATTATTAAATGATTGCTTTTTCGGACGTTTCAGGCGCAGATAAGCTTAAAAATGGGCTTTCCAGCCTGCAAGTCACACTTTTATGAAAACTTGCATAACTCAAAAAGTTGAGCTTTTTTCACCAAATCTGCACTAAATATAGAAAATTCAGAAGATTTTCAACCTAGAAAAGCAAGAATTATGATTCTAGCATGCATGGTTCCAAAGTTATTGTCATTATTAAATGATTGCTTTTTCGGACGTTTCAGGCGCAGATAAGCTTAAAAATGGGCTTTCCAGCCTGCAAGTCACACTTTTATGAAAACTTGCATAACTCAAAAAGATGAGCTTTTTTCACCAAATCTGCACTAAATATAGAAAATTCAGAAGATTTCCAACCCAGGAAAGCAAGATTTATGATTCTAGCATGCATGGTTCAAATGTTATTGTCATTATTAAATGATTGCTTTTTCGGACGTTTTAGGCTCAGAGAAGTGCAAAAATGGGCTTTCCAGCCTGCAAGTCACACTTTTATGAAAACTTGCATAACTCAAAAACTTGAGCTTTTTTCACCAAATCTGCACTAAATATAGAAAATTCAGAAGATTTCCAACCTAGAAAAGCAAGAATTATGATTCTAGCATGCATGGTTCCAAAGTTATTGTCAATATTAAATGATTGCTTTTTCGGACGTTTCAGGCGCAGATAAGCTTAAAAATGGGCTTTCCAGCCTGCAAGTCACACTTTTATGAAAACTTGCATAACTCAAAAAGTTGAGCTTTTTTCACCAAATCTGCACTAAATATAGAAAATTCAGAAGATTTCCAACCTAGAAAAGCAAGAATTATGATTCTAGCATGCATGGTTCCAAAGTTATTGTCATTATTAAATGATTGCTTTTTCGGACGTTTCAGGCGCAGATAAGCTTAAAAATGGGCTTTCCAGCCTGCAAGTCACACTTTTATGAAAACTTGCATAACTCAAAAAGTTGAGCTTTTTTCACCAAATCTGCACTAAATATAGAAAATTCAGAAGATTTCCAACCCAGGAAAGCAAGAATTATGATTCTAGCATGCATGGTTCAAAAGTTATTGTCATTATTAAATGATTGCTTTTTCGGACGTTTCAGGCGCAGATAAGCTTAAAAATGGGCTTTCCAGCCTGCAAGTCACACTTTTATGAAAACTTGCATAACTCAAAAAGTTGAGCTTTTTTCACCAAATCTGCACTAAATATAGAAAATTCAGAAGATTTCCAACCCAGGAAAGCAAGATTTATGATTCTAGCATGCATGGTTCAAAAGTTATTGTCATTATTAAATGATTGCTTTTTCGGACGTTTTAGGCTCAGAGAAGTGCAAAAGGGCTTTCCAGCCTGCAAGTCACACTTTTATGAAAACTTGCATAACTCAAAAACTTGAGCTTTTTTCACAAATCTGCACTAAATATAGAAAATTCAGAAGATTTCCAACCTAGAAAAGCAAGAATTATGATTCTAGCATGCATGGTTCCAAAGTTATTGTCATTATTAAATGATTGCTTTTTCGGACGTTTCAGGCGCAGATAAGCTTAAAAATGGGCTTTCCAGCCTGCAAGTCACACTTTTATGAAACAAACTTGCATAACTCAAAAAGTTGAGCTTTTTTCACCAAATCTGCACTAAATATAGAAAATTCAGAAGATTTCCAACCCAGGAAAGCAAGAATTATGATTCTAGCATGCATGGTTCAAAAGTTATTGTCATTATTAAATGATTGCTTTTTCGGACGTTTCAGGCGCAGATAAGCTTAAAAATGGGCTTTCCAGCCTGCAAGTCACACTTTTATGAAAACTTGCATAACTCAAAAAGTTGAGCTTTTTTCACCAAATCTACACTAAATATAGAAAATTCAGAAGATTTCCAACCCAGGAAAGCAAGATTTATGATTCTAGCATGCATGGTTCAAAAGTTATTGTCATTATTAAATGATTGCTTTTTCGGACGTTTTAGGCTCAGAGAAGTGCAAAAATGGGCTTTCCAGCCTGCAAGTCACACTTTTATGAAAACTTGCATAACTCAAAAACTTGAGCTTTTTTCACCAAATCTGCACTAAATATAGAAAATTCAGAAGATTTCCAACCTAGAAAAGTAAGAATTATGATTCTAGCATGCATGGTTCCAAAGTTATTGTCATTATTAAATGATTGCTTTTTCGGACGTTTCAGGCGCAGATAAGCTTAAAAATGGGCTTTCCAGCCTGCAAGTCACACTTTTATGAAAACTTGCATAACTCAAAAAGTTGAGCTTTTTTCACCAAATCTGCACTAAATATAGAAAATTCAGAAGATTTCCAACCCAGGAAAGCAAGAATTATGATTCTAGCATGCATGGTTCAAAAGTTATTGTCATTATTAAATGATTGCTTTTTCGGACGTTTCAGGCGCAGATAAGCTTAAAAATGGGCTTTCCAGCCTGCAAGTCACACTTTTATGAAAACTTGCATAACTCAAAAAGTTGAGCTTTTTTCACCAAATCTGCACTAAATATAGAAAATTCAGAAGATTTCCAACCCAGGAAAGCAAGATTTATGATTCTAGCATGCATGGTTCAAAAGTTATTGTCATTATTAAATGATTGCTTTTTCGGACGTTTTAGGCTCAGAGAAGTGCAAAAATGGGCTTTCCAGCCTGCAAGTCACACTTTTATGAAAACTTGCATAACTCAAAAACTTGAGCTTTTTTCACCAAATCTGCACTAAATATAGAAAATTCAGAAGATTTCCAACCTAGAAAAGCAAGAATTATGATTCTAGAATGCATTGTTCCAAAGTTATTGTCATTATTAAATGATTGCTTTTTCGGACGTTTCAGGCGCAGATAAGCTTAAAAATGGGCTTTCCAGCCTGCAAGTCACACTTTTATGAAAACTTGCATAACTCAAAAAGTTGAGCTTTTTTCACCAAATCTGCACTAAATATAGAAAATTCAGAAGATTTCCAACCCAGGAAAGCAAGAATTATGATTCTAGCATGCATGGTTCAAAAGTTATTGTCATTATTAAATGATTGCTTTTTCGGACGTTTTAGGCTCAGAGAGGTGCAAAAATGGGCTTTCCAGCCTGCAAGTCACACTTTTATGAAAACTTGCATAACTCAAAAACTTGAGCTTTTTTCACCAAATCTGCACTAAATATAGAAAATTCAGAAGATTTCCAACCTAGAAAAGTAAGAATTATGATTCTAGCATGCATGGTTCCAAAGTTATTGTCATTCGGACGTTTCAGGCGCAGATAAGCTTAAAAATGGTCTTTCCAGCCTGCAAGTCACACTTTTATGAAAACTTGCATAACTCAAAAAGTTGAGCTTTTTTCACCAAATCTGCACTAAATATAGAAAATTCAGAAGATTTCCAACCCAGGAAAGCAAGAATTATGATTCTAGCATGCATGGTTCAAAAGTTATTGTCATTATTAAATGATTGCTTTTTCGGACGTTTCAGGCGCAGATAAGCTTAAAAATGGGCTTTCCAGCCTGCAAGTCACACTTTTATGAAAACTTGCATAACTCAAAAAGTTGAGCTTTTTTCACCAAATCTGCACTAAATATAGAAAATTCAGAAGATTTCCAACCCAGGAAAGCAAGATTTATGATTCTAGCATGCATGGTTCAAAAGTTATTGTCATTATTAAATGATTGCTTTTTCGGACGTTTTAGGCTCAGAGAAGTGCAAAAATGGGCTTTCCAGCCTGCAAGTCACACTTTTATGAAAACTTGCATAACTCAAAAACTTGAGCTTTTTTCACCAAATCTGCACTAAATATAGAAAATTCAGAAGATTTCCAACCTAGAAAAGCAAGAATTATGATTCTAGCATGCATGGTTCCAAAGTTATTGTCATTATTAAATGATTGCTTTTTCGGACGTTTCAGGCGCAGATAAGCTTAAAAATGGGCTTTCAGCCTGCAAGTCACACTTTTATGAAAACTTGCATAACTCAAAAAGTTGAGCTTTTTTCACCAAATCTGCACTAAATATAGAAAATTCAGTAGATTTCCAACCCAGGAAAGCAAGAATTATGATTCTAGCATGCATGGTTCAAAAGTTATTGTCATTATTAAATGATTGCTTTTTCGGACGTTTCAGGCGCAGATAAGCTTAAAAATGGGCTTTCCAGCCTGCAAGTCACACTTTTATGAAAACTTGCATAACTCAAAAAGTTGAGCTTTTTTCACCAAATCTGCACTAAATATAGAAAATTCAGAAGATTTCCAACCCAGGAAAGCAAGATTTATGATTCTAGCATGCATGGTTCAAAAGTTATTGTCATTATTAAATGATTGCTTTTTCGGACGTTTTAGGCTCAGAGAAGTGCAAAAATGGGCTTTCCAGCCTGCAAGTCACACTTTTATGAAAACTTGCATAACTCAAAAACTTGAGCTTTTTTCACCAAATCTGCACTAAATATAGAAAATTCAGAAGATTTCCAACCTAGAAAAGCAAGAATTATGATTCTAGAATGCATTGTTCCAAAGTTATTGTCATTATTAAATGATTGCTTTTTCGGACGTTTCAGGCGCAGATAAGCTTAAAAATGGGCTTTCCAGCCTGCAAGTCACACTTTTATGAAAACTTGCATAACTCAAAAAGTTGAGCTTTTTTCACCAAATCTGCACTAAATATAGAAAATTCAGAAGATTTCCAACCCAGGAAAGCAAGAATTATGATTCTAGCATGCATGGTTCAAAAGTTATTGTCATTATTAAATGATTGCTTTTTCGGACGTTTTAGGCTCAGAGAGGTGCAAAAATGGGCTTTCCAGCCTGCAAGTCACACTTTTATGAAAACTTGCATAACTCAAAAACTTGAGCTTTTTTCACCAAATCTGCACTAAATATAGAAAATTCAGAAGATTTCCAACCTAGAAAAGTAAGAATTATGATTCTAGCATGCATGGTTCCAAAGTTATTGTCATTATTAAATGATTGCTTTTTCGGACGTTTCAGGCGCAGATAAGCTTAAAAATGGTCTTTCCAGCCTGCAAGTCACACTTTTATGAAAACTTGCATAACTCAAAAAGTTGAGCTTTTTTCACCAAATCTGCACTAAATATAGAAAATTCAGAAGATTTCCAACCCAGGAAAGCAAGAATTATGATTCTAGCATGCATGGTTCAAAAGTTATTGTCATTATTAAATGATTGCTTTTTCGGACGTTTCAGGCGCAGATAAGCTTAAAAATGGGCTTTCCAGCCTGCAAGTCACACTTTTATGAAAACTTGCATAACTCAAAAAGTTGAGCTTTTTTCACCAAATCTGCACTAAATATAGAAAATTCAGAAGATTTCCAACCCAGGAAAGCAAGATTTATGATTCTAGCATGCATGGTTCAAAAGTTATTGTCATTATTAAATGATTGCTTTTTCGGACGTTTTAGGCTCAGAGAAGTGCAAAAATGGGCTTTCCAGCCTGCAAGTCACACTTTTATGAAAACTTGCATAACTCAAAAACTTGAGCTTTTTTCACCAAATCTGCACTAAATATAGAAAATTCAGAAGATTTCCAACCTAGAAAAGCAAGAATTATGATTCTAGCATGCATGGTTCCAAAGTTATTGTCATTATTAAATGATTGCTTTTTCGGACGTTTCAGGCGCAGATAAGCTTAAAAATGGGCTTTCCAGCCTGCAAGTCACACTTTTATGAAAACTTGCATAACTCAAAAAGTTGAGCTTTTTTCACCAAATCTGCACTAAATATAGAAAATTCAGTAGATTTCCAACCCAGGAAAGCAAGAATTATGATTCTAGCATGCATGGTTCAAAAGTTATTGTCATTATTAAATGATTGCTTTTTCGGACGTTTCAGGCGCAGATAAGCTTAAAAATGGGCTTTCCAGCCTGCAAGTCACACTTTTATGAAAACTTGCATAACTCAAAAAGTTGAGCTTTTTTCACCAAATCTGCACTAAATATAGAAAATTCAGAAGATTTCCAACCAGGAAAGCAAGATTTATGATTCTAGCATGCATGGTTCAAAAGTTATTGTCATTATTAAATGATTGCTTTTTCGGACGTTTTAGGCTCAGAGAAGTGCAAAAATGGGCTTTCCAGCCTGCAAGTCACACTTTTATGAAAACTTGCATAACTCAAAAAGTTGAGCTTTTTTCACCAAATCTGCACTAAATATAGAAAATTCAGAAGATTTCCAACCTAGAAAAGCAAGAATTATGATTCTAGCATGCATGGTTCCAAAGTTATTGTCATTATTAAATGATTGCTTTTTCGGACGTTTCAGGCGCAGATAAGCTTAAAAATGGGCTTTCCAGCCTGCAAGTCACACTTTTATGAAAACTTGCATAACTCAAAAAGTTGAGCTTTTTCTCCCCCCCCCCCCCCCCCCCCCAAATCTGCACTAAATATAGAAAATTCAGAAGATTTCCAACCCAGGAAAGCAAGATTTATGATTCTAGCATGCATGGTTCAAAAGTTATTGTCATTATTAAATGATTGCTTTTTCGGACGTTTTAGGCTCAGAGAAGTGCAAAAATGGGCTTTCCAGCCTGCAAGTCACACTTTTATGAAAACTTGCATAACTCAAAAACTTGAGCTTTTTTCACCAAATCTGCACTAAATATAGAAAATTCAGAAGATTTCCAACCTAGAAAAGCAAGAATTATGATTCTAGCATGCATGGTTCCAAAGTTATTGTCATTATTAAATGATTGCTTTTTCGGACGTTTCAGGCGCAGATAAGCTTAAAAATGGGCTTTCCAGCCTGCAAGTCACACTTTTATGAAAACTTGCATAACTCAAAAAGTTGAGCTTTTTTCACCAAATCTGCACTAAATATAGAAAATTCAGAAGATTTCCAACCCAGGAAAGCAAGAGTTATGATTCTAGCATGCATGGTTCAAAAGTTATTGTCATTATTAAATGATTGCTTTTTCGGACGTTTCAGGCGCAGATAAGCTTAAAAATGGGCTTTCCAGCCTGCAAGTCACACTTTTATGAAAACTTGCATAACTCAAAAAGTTGAGCTTTTTTCACCAAATCTGCACTAAATATAGAAAATTCAGAAGATTTCCAACCCAGGAAAGCAAGATTTATGATTCTAGCATGCATGGTTCAAAAGTTATTGTCATTATTAAATGATTGCTTTTTCGGACGTTTCAGGCGCAGATAAGCTTAAAAATGGGCTTTCCAGCCTGCAAGTCACACTTTTATGAAAACTTGCATAACTCAAAAAGTTGAGCTTTTTCACAAAATCTGCACTAAATATAGAAAATTCAGAAGATTTCCAACCCAGGAAAGCAAGATTTATGATTCTAGCATGCATGGTTCAAAAGATATTGTCATTATTAAATGATTGCTTTTTCGGACGTTTTAGGCTCAGAGAAGTGCAAAAATGGGCTTTCCAGCCTGCAAGTCACACTTTTATGAAAACTTGCATAACTCAAAAACTTGAGCTTTTTTCACCAAATCTGCACTAAATATAGAAAATTCAGAAGATTTCCAACCTAGAAAAGCAAGAATTATGATTGTAGCATGCATGGTTCCAAAGTTATTGTCATTATTAAATGATTGCTTTTTCGGACGTTTCAGGCGCAGATAAGCTTAAAAATGGGCTTTCCAGCCTGCAAGTCACACTTTTATGAAAACTTGCATAACTCAAAAAGTTGAGCTTTTTTCACCAAATCTGCACTAAATATAGAATATTCAGAAGATTTCCAACCCAGGAAAGCAAGAATTATGATTCTAGCATGCATGGTTCAAAAGTTATTGTCATCATTAAATGATTGCTTTTTCGGACGTTTCAGGCGCAGATAAGCTTAAAAATGGGCTTTCCAGCCTGCAAGTCACACTTTTATGAAAACTTGCATAACTCAAAAAGTTGAGCTTTTTTTCACCAAATCTGCACTAAATATAGAAAATTCAGAAGATTTCCAACCCAGGAAAGCAAGATTTATGATTCTAGTATGCATGGTTCAAAAGTTATTGTCATTATTAAATGATTGCTTTTTCGGACGTTTTAGGCTCAGAGAAGTGCAAAAATGGGCTTTCCAGCCTGCAAGTCACACTTTTATGAAAACTTGCATAACTCAAAAACTTGAGCTTTTTTCACCAAATCTGCACTAAATATAGAAAATTCAGAAGATTTCCAACCTAGAAAAGCAAGAATTATGATTCTAGCATGCATGGTTCCAAAGTTATTGTCATTATTAAATGATTGCTTTTTCGGACGTTTCAGGCGCAGATAAGCTTAAAAATGGGCTTTCCAGCCTGCAAGTCACACTTTTATGAAAACTTGCATAACTCAAAAAGTTGAGCTTTTTTCACCAAATCTGCACTAAATATAGAAAATTCAGAAGATTTCCAACCCAGGAAAGCAAGAATTATGATTCTAGCATGCATGGTTCAAAAGTTATTGTCATTATTAAATGATTGCTTTTTCGGACGTTTCAGGCGCAGATAAGCTTAAAAATGGGCTTTCCAGCCTGCAAGTCACACTTTTATGAAAACTTGCATAACTCAAAAAGTTGAGCTTTTTTCACCAAATCTGCACTAAATATAGAAAATTCAGAAGATTTCCAACCCAGGAAAGCAAGATTTATGATTCTAGCATGCATGGTTCAAAAGTTATTGTCATTATTAAATGATTGCTTTTTCGGACGTTTTAGGCTCAGAGAAGTGCAAAAATGGGCTTTCCAGCCTGCAAGTCACACTTTTATGAAAACTTGCATAACTCAAAAACTTGAGCTTTTTTCACCAAATCTGCACTAAATATAGAAAATTCAGAAGATTTCCAACCTAGAAAAGCAAGAATTATGATTCTAGCATGCATGGTTCCAAAGTTATTGTCATTATTAAATGATTGCTTTTTCGGACGTTTCAGGCGCAGATAAGCTTAAAAATGGGCTTTCCAGCCTGCAAGTCACACTTTTATGAAAACTTGCATAACTCAAAAAGTTGAGCTTTTTTCACCAAATCTGCACTAAATATAGAAAATTCAGAAGATTTCCAACCCAGGAAAGCAAGAATTATGATTCTAGCATGCATGGTTCAAAAGTTATTGTCATTATTAAATGATTGCTTTTTCGGACGTTTCAGGCGCAGATAAGCTTAAAAATGGGCTTTCCAGCCTGCAAGTCACACTTTTATGAAAACTTGCATAACTCAAAAAGTTGAGCTTTTTTCACCAAATCTGCACTAAATATAGAAAATTCAGAAGATTTCCAACCCAGGAAAGCAAGATTTATGATTCTAGCATGCATGGTTCAAAAGTTATTGTCATTATTAAATGATTGCTTTTTCGGACGTTTTAGGCTCAGAGAAGTGCAAAAATGGGCTTTCCAGCCTGCAAGTCACACTTTTATGAAAACTTGCATAACTCAAAAACGTGAGCTTTTTTCACCAAATCTGCACTAAATATAGAAAATTCAGAAGATTTCCAACCTAGAAAAGCAAGAATTATGATTCTAGCATGCATGGTTCCAAAGTTATTGTCATTATTAAATGATTGCTTTTTCGGACGTTTCAGGCGCAGATAAGCTTAAAAATGGGCTTTCCAGCCTGCAAGTCACACTTTTATGAAAACTTGCATAACTCAAAAAGTTGAGCTTTTTTCACCAAATCTGCACTAAATATAGAAAATTCAGAAGATTTCCAACCCAGGAAAGCAAGAATTATGATTCTAGCATGCATGGTTCAGAAGTTATTGTCATTATTAAATGATTGCTTTTTCGGACGTTTCAGGCGCAGATAAGCTTAAAAATGGGCTTTCCAGCCTGCAAGTCACACTTTTATGAAAACTTGCATAACTCAAAAAGTTGAGCTTTTTTCACCAAATCTGCACTAAATATAGAAAATTCAGAAGATTTCCAACCCAGGAAAGCAAGATTTATGATTCTAGCATGCATGGTTCAAAAGTTATTGTCATTATTAAATGATTGCTTTTTCGGACGTTTTAGGCTCAGAGAAGTGCAAAAATGGGCTTTCCAGCCTGCAAGTCACACTTTTATGAAAACTTGCATAACTCAAAAACTTGAGCTTTTTTCACCAAATCTGCACTAAATATAGAAAATTCAGAAGATTTCCAACCTAGAAAAGCAAGAATTATGATTCTAGCATGCATGGTTCCAAAGTTATTGTCATTATTAAATGATTGCTTTTTCGGACGTTTCAGGCGCAGATAAGCTTAAAAATGGGCTTTCCAGCCTGCAAGTCACACTTTTATGAAAACTTGCATAACTCAAAAAGTTGAGCTTTTTTCACCAAATCTGCACTAAATATAGAAAATTCAGAAGATTTCCAACCCAGGAAAGCAAGATTTATGATTCTAGCATGCATGGTTCAAAAGTTATTGTCATTATTAAATGATTGCTTTTTCGGACGTTTTAGGCTCAGAGAAGTGCAAAAATGGGCTTTCCAGCCTGCAAGTCACACTTTTATGAAAACTTGCATAACTCAAAAACTTGAGCTTTTTTCACCAAATCTGCACTAAATATAGAAAATTCAGAAGATTTCCAACCTAGAAAAGCAAGAATTATGATTCTAGCATGCATGGTTCCAAAGTTATTGTCATTATTAAATGATTGCTTTTTCGGACGTTTCAGGCGCAGATAAGCTTAAAAATGGGCTTTCCAGCCTGCAAGTCACACTTTTATGAAAACTTGCATAACTCAAAAAGTTGAGCTTTTTTCACCAAATCTGCACTAAATATAGAAAATTCAGAAGATTTCCAACCCAGGAAAGCAAGAATTATGATTCTAGCATGCATGGTTCAAAAGTTATTGTCAATATTAAATGATTGCTTTTTCGGACGTTTCAGGCGCAGATAAGCTTAAAAATGGGCTTTCCAGCCTGCAAGTCACACTTTTATGAAAACTTGCATAACTCAAAAAGTTGAGCTTTTTTCACCAAATCTGCACTAAATATAGAAAATTCAGAAGATTTCCAACCCAGGAAAGCAAGATTTATGATTCTAGCATGCATGGTTCCAAAGTTATTGTCATTATTAAATGATTGCTTTTTCGGACGTTTCAGGCGCAGATAAGCTTAAAAATGGGCTTTCCAGCCTGCAAGTCACACTTTTATGAAAACTTGCATAACTCAAAAAGTTGAGCTTTTTTCACCAAATCTGCACTAAATATAGAAAATTCAGAAGATTTCCAACCTAGAAAAGCAAGAATTATGATTCTAGCATGCATGGTTCCAAAGTTATTGTCATTATTAAATGATTGCTTTTTCGGACGTTTCAGGCGCAGATAAGCTTAAAAATGGGCTTTCCAGCCTGCAAGTCACACTTTTATGAAAACTTGCATAACTCAAAAAGTTGAGCTTTTTTCACCAAATCTGCACTAAATATAGAAAATTCAGAAGATTTCCAACCCAGGAAAGCAAGAATTATGATTCTAGCATGCATGGTTCAAAAGTTATTGTCAATATTAAATGATTGCTTTTTCGGACGTTTCAGGCGCAGATAAGCTTAAAAATGGGCTTTCCAGCCTGCAAGTCACACTTTTATGAAAACTTGCATAACTCAAAAAGTTGAGCTTTTTTCACCAAATCTGCACTAAATATAGAAAATTCAGAAGATTTCCAACCCAGGAAAGCAAGATTTATGATTCTAGCATGCATGGTTCCAAAGTTATTGTCATTATTAAATGATTGCTTTTTCGGACGTTTCAGGCGCAGATAAGCTTAAAAATGGGCTTTCCAGCCTGCAAGTCACACTTTTATGAAAACTTGCATAACTCAAAAAGTTGAGCTTTTTTCACCAAATCTGCACTAAATATAGAAAATTCAGAAGATTTCCAACCCAGGAAAGCAAGATTTATGATTCTAGCATGCATGGTTCAAAAGTTATTGTCATTATTAAATGATTGCTTTTTCGGACGTTTTAGGCTCAGAGAAGTGCAAAAATGGGCTTTCCAGCCTGCAAGTCACACTTTTATGAAAACTTGCATAACTCAAAAACTTGAGCTTTTTTCACCAAATCTGCACTAAATATAGAAAATTCAGAAGATTTCCAACCCAGGAAAGCAAGAATTATGATTCTAGCATGCATGGTTCAAAAGTTATTGTCATTATTAAATGATTGCTTTTTCGGACGTTTCAGGCGCAGATAAGCTTAAAAATGGGCTTTCCAGCCTGCAAGTCACACTTTTATGAAAACTTGCATAACTCAAAAAGTTGAGCTTTTTTCACCAAATCTGCACTAAATATAGAAAATTCAGAAGATTTCCAACCCAGGAAAGCAAGATTTATGATTCTAGCATGCATGGTTCAAAAGTTATTGTCATTATTAAATGATTGCTTTTTCGGACGTTTCAGGCGCAGATAAGCTTAAAAATGGGCTTTCCAGCCTGCAAGTCACACTTTTATGAAAACTTGCATAACTCAAAAAGTTGAGCTTTTTTCACCAAATCTGCACTAAATATAGAAAATTCAGAAGATTTCCAACCCAGGAAAGCAAGATTTATGATTCTAGCATGCATGGTTCCAAAGTTATTGTCATTATTAAATGATTGCTTTTTCGGACGTTTCAGGCGCAGATAAGCTTAAAAATGGGCTTTCCAGCCTGCAAGTCACACTTTTATGAAAACTTGCATAACTCAAAAAGTTGAGCTTTTTTCACCAAATCTGCACTAAATATAGAAAATTCAGAAGATTTCCAACCCAGGAAAGCAAGATTTATGATTCTAGCATGCATGGTTCAAAAGTTATTGTCATTATTAAATGATTGCTTTTTCGGACGTTTCAGGCGCAGATAAGCTTAAAAATGGGCTTTCCAGCCTGCAAGTCACACTTTTATGAAAACTTGCATAACTCAAAAAGTTGAGCTTTTTTCACCAAATCTGCACTAAATATAGAAAATTCAGAAGATTTCCAACCCAGGAAAGCAAGATTTATGATTCTAGCATGCATGGTTCAAAAGTTATTGTCATTATTAAATGATTGCTTTTTCGGACGTTTTAGGCTCAGAGAAGTGCAAAAATGGGCTTTCCAGCCTGCAAGTCACACTTTTATGAAAACTTGCATAACTCAAAAACTTGAGCTTTTTTCACCAAATCTGCACTAAATATAGAAAATTCAGAAGATTTCCAACCCAGGAAAGCAAGAATTATGATTCTAGCATGCATGGTTCAAAAGTTATTGTCATTATTAAATGATTGCTTTTTCGGACGTTTCAGGCGCAGATAAGCTTAAAAATGGGCTTTCCAGCCTGCAAGTCACACTTTTATGAAAACTTGCATAACTCAAAAAGTTGAGCTTTTTTCACCAAATCTGCACTAAATATAGAAAATTCAGAAGATTTCCAACCCAGGAAAGCAAGATTTATGATTCTAGCATGCATGGTTCAAAAGTTATTGTCATTATTAAATGATTGCTTTTTCGGACGTTTCAGGCGCAGATAAGCTTAAAAATGGGCTTTCCAGCCTGCAAGTCACACTTTTATGAAAACTTGCATAACTCAAAAAGTTGAGCTTTTTTCACCAAATCTGCACTAAATATAGAAAATTCAGAAGATTTCCAACCCAGGAAAGCAAGATTTATGATTCTAGCATGCATGGTTCAAAAGTTATTGTCATTATTAAATGATTGCTTTTTCGGACGTTTTAGGCTCAGAGAAGTGCAAAAATGGGCTTTCCAGCCTGCAAGTCACACTTTTATGAAAACTTGCATAACTCAAAAAGTTGAGCTTTTTTCACCAAATCTGCACTAAATATAGAAAATTCAGAAGATTTCCAACCTAGAAAAGCAAGAATTATGATTCTAGCATGCATGGTTCCAAAGTTATTGTCATTATTAAATGATTGCTTTTTCGGACGTTTCAGGCGCAGATAAGCTTAAAAATGGGCTTTCCAGCCTGCAAGTCACACTTTTATGAAAACTTGCATAACTCAAAAAGTTGAGCTTTTTTCACCAAATCTGAACTAAATATAGAAAATTCAGAAGATTTCCAACCCAGGAAAGCAAGAATTATGATTCTAGCATGCATGGTTCAAAAGTTATTGTCATTATTAAATGATTGCTTTTTCGGACGTTTCAGGCGCAGATAAGCTTAAAAATGGGCTTTCCAGCCTGCAAGTCACACTTTTATGAAAACTTGCATAACTCAAAAAGTTGAGCTTTTTTCACCAAATCTGCACTAAATATAAAAAATTCAGAAGATTTCCAACCCAGGAAAGCAAGAATTATGATTCTAGCATGCATGGTTCAAAAGTTATTGTCATTATTAAATGATTGCTTTTTCGGACGTTTCAGGCGCAGATAAGCTTAAAAATGGGCTTTCCAGCCTGCAAGTCACACTTTTATGAAAACTTGCATAACTCAAAAAGTTGAGCTTTTTTCACCAAATCTGCACTAAATATAGAAAATTCAGAAGATTTCCAACCCAGGAAAGCAAGATTTATGATTCTAGCATGCATGGTTCAAAAGTTATTGTCATTATTAAATGATTGCTTTTTCGGACGTTTCAGGCGCAGATAAGCTTAAAAATGGGCTTTCCAGCCTGCAAGTCACACTTTTATGAAAACTTGCATAACTCAAAAAGTTGAGCTTTTTTCACCAAATCTGCACTAAATATAGAAAATTCAGAAGATTTCCAACCCAGGAAAGCAAGATTTATGATTCTAGCATGCATGGTTCAAAAGTTATTGTCATTATTAAATGATTGCTTTTTCGGACGTTTTAGGCTCAGAGAAGTGCAAAAATGGGCTTTCCAGCCTGCAAGTCACACTTTTATGAAAACTTGCATAACTCAAAAAGTTGAGCTTTTTTCACCAAATCTGCACTAAATATAGAAAATTCAGAAGATTTCCAACCTAGAAAAGCAAGAATTATGATTCTAGCATGCATGGTTCCAAAGTTATTGTCATTATTAAATGATTGCTTTTTCGGACGTTTCAGGCGCAGATAAGCTTAAAAATGGGCTTTCCAGCCTGCAAGTCACACTTTTATGAAAACTTGCATAACTCAAAAAGTTGAGCTTTTTTCACCAAATCTGCACTAAATATAGAAAATTCAGAAGATTTCCAACCTAGAAAAGCAAGAATTATGATTCTAGCATGCATGGTTCCAAAGTTATTGTCATTATTAAATGATTGCTTTTTCGGACGTTTCAGGCGCAGATAAGCTTAAAAATGGGCTTTCCAGCCTGCAAGTCACACTTTTATGAAAACTTGCATAACTCAAAAAGTTGAGCTTTTTTCACCAAATCTGCACTAAATATAGAAAATTCAGAAGATTTCCAACCCAGGAAAGCAAGAATTATGATTCTAGCATGCATGGTTCAAAAGTTATTGTCATTATTAAATGATTGCTTTTTCGGACGTTTCAGGCGCAGATAAGCTTAAAATGGGCTTTCCAGCCTGCAAGTCACACTTTTATGAAAACTTGCATAACTCAAAAAGTTGAGCTTTTTTTCACCAAATCTGCACTAAATATAGAAAATTCAGAAGATTTCCAACCTAGAAAAGCAAGAATTATGATTCTAGCATGCATGGTTCCAAAGTTATTGTCATTATTAAATGATTGCTTTTTCGGACGTTTCAGGCGCAGATATGCTTAAAAATGGGCTTTCCAGCCTGCAAGTCACACTTTTATGAAAACTTGCATAACTCAAAAAGTTGAGCTTTTTTCACCAAATCTGCACTAAATATAGAAAATTCAGAAGATTTCCAACCCAGGAAAGCAAGAATTATGATTCTAGCATGCATGGTTCAAAAGTTATTGTCATTATTAAATGATTGCTTTTTCGGACGTTTCAGGCGCAGATAAGCTTAAAAATGGGCTTTCCAGCCTGCAAGTCACACTTTTATGAAAACTTGCATAACTCAAAAAGTTGAGCTTTTTTCACCAAATCTGCACTAAATATAGAAAATTCAGAAGATTTCCAACCCAGGAAAGCAAGATTTATGATTCTAGCATGCATGGTTCAAAAGTTATTGTCATTATTAAATGATTGCTTTTTCGGACGTTTTAGGCTCAGAGAAGTGCAAAAATGGGCTTTCCAGCCTGCAAGTCACACTTTTATGAAAACTTGCATAACTCAAAAACTTGAGCTTTTTTTCACCAAATCTGCACTAAATATAGAAAATTCAGAAGATTTCCAACCTAGAAAAGCAAGAATTATGATTCTAGCATGCATGGTTCCAAAGTTATTGTCATTATTAAATGATTGCTTTTTCGGACGTTTCAGGCGCAGATAAGCTTAAAAATGGGCTTTCCAGCCTGCAAGTCACACTTTTATGAAAACTTGCATAACTCAAAAAGTTGAGCTTTTTTCACCAAATCTGCACTAAATATAGAAAATTCAGAAGATTTCCAACCCAGGAAAGCAAGAATTATGATTCTAGCATGCATGGTTCAAAAGTTATTGTCATTATTAAATGATTGCTTTTTCGGACGTTTCAGGCGCAGATAAGCTTAAAAATGGGCTTTCCAGCCTGCAAGTCACACTTTTATGAAAACTTGCATAACTCAAAAAGTTGAGCTTTTTTCACCAAATCTGCACTAAATATAGAAAATTCAGAAGATTTCCAACCCAGGAAAGCAAGATTTATGATTCTAGCATGCATGGTTCAAAAGTTATTGTCATTATTAAATGATTGCTTTTTCGGACGTTTCAGGCGCAGATAAGCTTAAAAATGGGCTTTCCAGCCTGCAAGTCACACTTTTATGAAAACTTGCATAACTCAAAAAGTTGAGCTTTTTTCACCAAATCTGCACTAAATATAGAAAATTCAGAAGATTTCCAACCCAGGAAAGCAAGATTTATGATTCTAGCATGCATGGTTCAAAAGTTATTGTCATTATCAAATGATTGCTTTTTCGGACGTTTTAGGCTCAGAGAAGTGCAAAAATGGGCTTTCCAGCCTGCAAGTCACACTTTTATGAAAACTTGCATAACTCAAAAAGTTGAGCTTTTTTCACCAAATCTGCACTAAATATAGAAAATTCAGAAGATTTCCAACCTAGAAAAGCAAGAATTATGATTCTAGCATGCATGGTTCCAAAGTTATTGTCATTATTAAATGATTGCTTTTTCGGACGTTTCAGGCGCAGATAAGCTTAAAAATGGGCTTTCCAGCCTGCAAGTCACACTTTTATGAAAACTTGCATAACTCAAAAAGTTGAGCTTTTTTCACCAAATCTGCACTAAATATAGAAAATTCAGAAGATTTCCAACCCAGGAAAGCAAGAATTATGATTCTAGCATGCATGGTTCAAAAGTTATTGTCATTATTAAATGATTGCTTTTTCGGACGTTTCAGGCGCAGATAAGCTTAAAAATGGGCTTTCCAGCCTGCAAGTCACACTTTTATGAAAACTTGCATAACTCAAAAAGTTGAGCTTTTTTCACCAAATCTGCACTAAATATAGAAAATTCAGAAGATTTCCAACCCAGGAAAGCAAGATTTATGATTCTAGCATGCATGGTTCAAAAGTTATTGTCATTATTAAATGATTGCTTTTTCGGACGTTTTAGGCTCAGAGAAGTGCAAAAATGGGCTTTCCAGCCTGCAAGTCACACTTTTATGAAAACTTGCATAACTCAAAAACTTGAGCTTTTTTCACCAAATCTGCACTAAATATAGAAAATTCAGAAGATTTCCAACCTAGAAAAGCAAGAATTATGATTCTAGCATGCATGGTTCCAAAGTTATTGTCATTATTAAATGATTGCTTTTTCGGACGTTTCAGGCGCAGATAAGCTTAAAAATGGGCTTTCCAGCCTGCAAGTCACACTTTTATGAAAACTTGCATAACTCAAAAAGTTGAGCTTTTTTCACCAAATCTGCACTAAATATAGAAAATTCAGAAGATTTCCAACCCAGGAAAGCAAGAATTATGATTCTAGCATGCATGGTT
>NW_028283200.1:0-53274 GCF_059441175.1 Urocampus carinirostris
AACTTGAGCTTTTTTCACCAAATCTGCACTAAATATAGAAAATTCAGAAGATTTCCAACCTAGAAAAGCAAGAATTATGATTCTAGCATGCATGGTTCCAAAGTTATTGTCATTATTAAATGATTGCTTTTTCGGACGTTTCAGGCGCAGATAAGCTTAAAAATGGGCTTTCCAGCCTGCAAGTCACACTTTTATGAAAACTTGCATAACTCAAAAAGTTGAGCTTTTTTCACCAAATCTGCACTAAATATAGAAAATTCAGAAGATTTCCAACCCAGGAAAGCAAGATTTATGATTCTAGCATGCATGGTTCAAAAGTTATTGTCATTATTAAATGATTGCTTTTTCGGACGTTTTAGGCTCAGAGAAGTGCAAAAATGGGCTTTCCAGCCTGCAAGTCACACTTTTATGAAAACTTGCATAACTCAAAAACTTGAGCTTTTTTCACCAAATCTGCACTAAATATAGAAAATTCAGAAGATTTCCAACCTAGAAAAGCAAGAATTATGATTCTAGCATGCATGGTTCCAAAGTTATTGTCATTATTAAATGATTGCTTTTTCGGACGTTTCAGGCGCAGATAAGCTTAAAAATGGGCTTTCCAGCCTGCAAGTCACACTTTTATGAAAACTTGCATAACTCAAAAACTTGAGCTTTTTTCACCAAATCTTCACTAAATATAGAAAATTCAGAAGATTTCCAACCTAGAAAAGCAAGAATTATGATTCTAGCATGCATGGTTCCAAAGTTATTGTCATTATTAAATGATTGCTTTTTCGGACGTTTCAGGCGCAGATAAGCTTAAAAATGGGCTTTCCAGCCTGCAAGTCACACTTTTATGAAAACTTGCATAACTCAAAAAGTTGAGCTTTTTTCACCAAATCTGCACTAAATATAGAAAATTCAGAAGATTTCCAACCCAGGAAAGCAAGAATTATGATTCTAGCATGCATGGTTCAAAAGTTATTGTCATTATTAAATGATTGCTTTTTCGGACGTTTCAGGCGCAGATAAGCTTAAAAATGGGCTTTCCAGCCTGCAAGTCACACTTTTATGAAAACTTGCATAACTCAAAAAGTTGAGCTTTTTTCACCAAATCTGCACTAAATATAGAAAATTCAGAAGATTTCCAACCCAGGAAAGCAAGATTTATGATTCTAGCATGCATGGTTCAAAAGTTATTGTCATTATTAAATCATTGCTTTTTCGGACGTTTTAGGCTCAGAGAAGTGCAAAAATGGGCTTTCCAGCCTGCAAGTCACACTTTTATGAAAACTTGCATAACTCAAAAACTTGAGCTTTTTTCACCAAATCTGCACTAAATATAGAAAATTCAGAAGATTTCCAACCTAGAAAAGCAAGAATTATGATTCTAGCATGCATGGTTCCAAAGTTATTGTCATTATTAAATGATTGCTTTTTCGGACGTTTCAGGCGCAGATAAGCTTAAAAATGGGCTTTCCAGCCTGCAAGTCACACTTTTATGAAAACTTGCATAACTCAAAAAGTTGAGCTTTTTTCACCAAATCTGCACTAAATATAGAAAATTCAGAAGATTTCCAACCCAGGAAAGCAAGAATTATGATTCTAGCATGCATGGTTCAAGAGTTATTGTCATTATTAAATGATTGCTTTTTCGGACGTTTCAGGCGCAGATAAGCTTAAAAATGGGCTTTCCAGCCTGCAAGTCACACTTTTATGAAAACTTGCATAACTCAAAAAGTTGAGCTTTTTTCACCAACTCTGCACTAAATATAGAAAATTCAGAAGATTTCCAACCCAGGAAAGCAAGATTTCTGATTCTAGCATGCATGGTTCAAAAGTTATTGTCATTATTAAATGATTGCTTTTTCGGACGTTTTAGGCTCAGAGAAGTGCAAAAATGGGCTTTCCAGCCTGCAAGTCACACTTTTATGAAAACTTGCATAACTCAAAAACTTGAGCTTTTTTCACCAAATCTGCACTAAATATAGAAAATTCAGAAGATTTCCAACCTAGAAAAGCAAGAATTATGATTCTAGCATGCATGGTTCCAAAGTTATTGTCATTATTAAATGATTGCTTTTTCGGACGTTTCAGGCGCAGATAAGCTTAAAAATGGGCTTTCCAGCCTGCAAGTCACACTTTTATGAAAACTTGCATAACTCAAAAAGTTGAGCTTTTTTTCACCAAATCTGCACTAAATATAGAAAATTCATAAGATTTCCAACCCAGGAAAGCAAGAATTATGATTCTAGCATGCATGGTTCAAAAGTTATTGTCATTATTAAATGATTGCTTTTTCGGACGTTTCAGGCGCAGATAAGCTTAAAAATGGGCTTTCCAGCCTGCAAGTCACACTTTTATGAAAACTTGCATAACTCAAAAAGTTGAGCTTTTTTCACCAAATCTGCACTAAATATAGAAAATTCAGAAGATTTCCAACCCAGGAAAGCAAGATTTATGATTCTAGCATGCATGGTTCAAAAGTTATTGTCATTATTAAATGATTGCTTTTTCGGACGTTTTAGGCTCAGAGAAGTGCAAAAATGGGCTTTCCAGCCTGCAAGTCACACTTTTATGAAAACTTGCATAACTCAAAAACTTGAGCTTTTTTCACCAAATCTGCACTAAATATAGAAAATTCAGAAGATTTCCAACCTAGAAAAGCAAGAATTATGATTCTAGCATGCATGGTTCCAAAGTTATTGTCATTATTAAATGATTGCTTTTTCGGACGTTTCAGGCGCAGATAAGCTTAAAAATGGGCTTTCCAGCCTGCAAGTCACACTTTTATGAAAACTTGCATAACTCAAAAAGTTGAGCTTTTTTCACCAAATCTGCACTAAATATAGAAAATTCAGAAGATTTCCAACCCAGGAAAGCAAGATTTATGATTCTAGCATGCATGGTTCAAAAGTTATTGTCATTATTAAATCATTGCTTTTTCGGACGTTTTAGGCTCAGAGAAGTGCAAAAATGGGCTTTCCAGCCTGCAAGTCACACTTTTATGAAAACTTGCATAACTCAAAAACTTGAGCTTTTTTCACCAAATCTGCACTAAATATAGAAAATTCAGAAGATTTCCAACCTAGAAAAGCAAGAATTATGATTCTAGCATGCATGGTTCCAAAGTTATTGTCATTATTAAATGATTGCTTTTTCGGACGTTTCAGGCGCAGATAAGCTTAAAAATGGGCTTTCCAGCCTGCAAGTCACACTTTTATGAAAACTTGCATAACTCAAAAAGTTGAGCTTTTTTCACCAAATCTGCACTAAATATAGAAAATTCAGAAGATTTCCAACCCAGGAAAGCAAGAATTATGATTCTAGCATGCATGGTTCAAAAGTTATTGTCATTATTAAATGATTGCTTTTTCGGACGTTTCAGGCGCAGATAAGCTTAAAAATGGGCTTTCCAGCCTGCAAGTCACACTTTTATGAAAACTTGCATAACTCAAAAAGTTGAGCTTTTTTCACCAACTCTGCACTAAATATAGAAAATTCAGAAGATTTCCAACCCAGGAAAGCAAGATTTCTGATTCTAGCATGCATGGTTCAAAAGTTATTGTCATTATTAAATGATTGCTTTTTCGGACGTTTTAGGCTCAGAGAAGTGCAAAAATGGGCTTTCCAGCCTGCAAGTCACACTTTTATGAAAACTTGCATAACTCAAAAACTTGAGCTTTTTTCACCAAATCTGCACTAAATATAGAAAATTCAGAAGATTTCCAACCTAGAAAAGCAAGAATTATGATTCTAGCATACATGGTTCCAAAGTTATTGTCATTATTAAATGATTGCTTTTTCGGACGTTTCAGGCGCAGATAAGCTTAAAAATGGGCTTTCCAGCCTGCAAGTCACACTTTTATGAAAACTTGCATAACTCAAAAAGTTGAGCTTTTTTTCACCAAATCTGCACTAAATATAGAAAATTCATAAGATTTCCAACCCAGGAAAGCAAGAATTATGATTCTAGCATGCATGGTTCAAAAGTTATTGTCATTATTAAATGATTGCTTTTTCGGACGTTTCAGGCGCAGATAAGCTTAAAAATGGGCTTTCCAGCCTGCAAGTCACACTTTTATGAAAACTTGCATAACTCAAAAAGTTGAGCTTTTTTCACCAAATCTGCACTAAATATAGAAAATTCAGAAGATTTCCAACCCAGGAAAGCAAGATTTATGATTCTAGCATGCATGGTTCAAAAGTTATTGTCATTATTAAATGATTGCTTTTTCGGACGTTTTAGGCTCAGAGAAGTGCAAAAATGGGCTTTCCAGCCTGCAAGTCACACTTTTATGAAAACTTGCATAACTCAAAAACTTGAGCTTTTTTCACCAAATCTGCACTAAATATAGAAAATTCAGAAGATTTCCAACCTAGAAAAGCAAGAATTATGATTCTAGCATGCATGGTTCCAAAGTTATTGTCATTATTAAATGATTGCTTTTTCGGACGTTTCAGGCGCAGATAAGCTTAAAAATGGGCTTTCCAGCCTGCAAGTCACACTTTTATGAAAACTTGCATAACTCAAAAAGTTGAGCTTTTTTCACCAAATCTGCACTAAATATAGAAAATTCAGAAGATTTCCAACCCAGGAAAGCAAGAATTATGATTCTAGCATGCATGGTTCAAAAGTTATTGTCATTATTAAATGATTGCTTTTTCGGACGTTTTAGGCTCAGAGAAGTGCAAAAATGGGCTTTCCAGCCTGCAAGTCACACTTTTATGAAAACTTGCATAACTCAAAAACTTGAGCTTTTTTCACCAAATCTGCACTAAATATAGAAAATTCAGAAGATTTCCAACCTAGAAAAGCAAGAATTATGATTCTAGCATGCATGGTTCCAAAGTTATTGTCATTATTAAATGATTGCTTTTTCGGACGTTTCAGGCGCAGATAAGCTTAAAAATGGGCTTTCCAGCCTGCAAGTCACACTTTTATGAAAACTTGCATAACTCAAAAAGTAGAGCTTTTTTCACCAAATCTGCACTAAATATAGAAAATTCAGAAGATTTCCAACCCAGGAAAGCAAGAATTATGATTCTAGCATGCATGGTTCCAAAGTTATTGTCATTATTAAATGATTGCTTTTTCGGACGTTTCAGGCGCAGATAAGCTTAAAAATGGGCTTTCCAGCCTGCAAGTCACACTTTTATGAAAACTTGCATAACTCAAAAAGTTGAGCTTTTTTCACCAAATCTGCACTAAATATAGAAAATTCAGAAGATTTCCAACCCAGGAAAGCAAGATTTATGATTCTAGCATGCATGGTTCAAAAGTTATTGTCATTATTAAATGATTGCTTTTTCGGACGTTTTAGGCTCAGAGAAGTGCAAAAATGGGCTTTCCAGCCTGCAAGTCACACTTTTATGAAAACTTGCATAACTCAAAAACTTGAGCTTTTTTCACCAAATCTGCACTAAATATAGAAAATTCAGAAGATTTCCAACCTAGAAAAGCAAGAATTATGATTCTAGCATGCATGGTTCCAAAGTTATTGTCATTATTAAATGATTGCTTTTTCGGACGTTTCAGGCGCAGATAAGCTTAAAAATGGGCTTTCCAGCCTGCAAGTCACACTTTTATGAAAACTTGCATAACTCAAAAAGTTGAGCTTTTTACACCAAATCTGCACTAAATATAGAAAATTCAGAAGATTTCCAACCCAGGAAAGCAAGAATTATGATTCTAGCATGCATGGTTCAAAAGTTATTGTCATTATTAAATGATTGCTTTTTCGGACGTTTCAGGCGCAGATAAGCTTAAAAATGGGCTTTCCAGCCTGCAAGTCACACTTTTATGAAAACTTGCATAACTCAAAAAGTTGAGCTTTTTTCACCAAATCTGCACTAAATATAGAAAATTCAGAAGATTTCCAACCCAGGAAAGCAAGATTTATGATTCTAGCATGCATGGTTCAAAAGTGATGGCATTATTAAATGATTGCTTTTTCGGACGTTTTAGGCTCAGAGAAGTGCAAAAATGGGCTTTCCAGCCTGCAAGTCACACTTTTATGAAAACTTGCATAACTCAAAAAGTTGAGCTTTTTTCACCAAATCTGCACTAAATATAGAAAATTCAGAAGATTTCCAACCCAGGAAAGCAAGATTTATGATTCTAGCATGCATGGTTCAAAAGTTATTGTCATTATTAAATGATTGCTTTTTCGGACGTTTTAGGCTCAGAGAAGTGCAAAAATGGGCTTTCCAGCCTGCAAGTCACACTTTTATGAAAACTTGCATAACTCAAAAACTTTAGCTTTTTTCACCAAATCTGCACTAAATATAGAAAATTCAGAAGATTTCCAACCTAGAAAAGCAAGAATTATGATTCTAGCATGCATGGTTCCAAAGTTATTGTCATTATTAAATGATTGCTTTTTCGGACGTTTCAGGCGCAGATAAGCTTAAAAATGGGCTTTCCAGCCTGCAAGTCACACTTTTATGAAAACTTGCATAACTCAAAAAGTTGAGCTTTTTACACCAAATCTGCACTAAATATAGAAAATTCAGAAGATTTCCAACCCAGGAAAGCAAGAATTATGATTCTAGCATGCATGGTTCAAAAGTTATTGTCATTATTAAATGATTGCTTTTTCGGACGTTTCAGGCGCAGATAAGCTTAAAAATGGGCTTTCCAGCCTGCAAGTCACACTTTTATGAAAACTTGCATAACTCAAAAAGTTGAGCTTTTTACACCAAATCTGCACTAAATATAGAAAATTCAGAAGATTTCCAACCCAGGAAAGCAAGAATTATGATTCTAGCATGCATGGTTCAAAAGTTATTGTCATTATTAAAAGATTGCTTTTTCGGACGTTTCAGGCGCAGATAAGCTTAAAAATGGGCTTTCCAGCCTGCAAGTCACACTTTTATGAAAACTTGCATAACTCAAAAAGTTGAGCTTTTTTCACCAAATCTGCACTAAATATAGAAAATTCAGAAGATTTCCAACCCAGGAAAGCAAGATTTATGATTCTAGCATGCATGGTTCAAAAGTTATTGTCATTATTAAATGATTGCTTTTTCGGACGTTTTAGGCTCAGAGAAGTGCAAAAATGGGCTTTCCAGCCTGCAAGTCACACTTTTATGAAAACTTGCATAACTCAAAAACTTGAGCTTTTTTCGCCAAATCTGCACTAAATATAGAAAATTCAGAAGATTTCCAACCTAGAAAAGCAAGAATTATGATTCTAGCATGCATGGTTCCAAAGTTATTGTCATTATTAAATGATTGCTTTTTCGGACGTTTCAGGCGCAGATAAGCTTAAAAATGGGCTTTCCAGCCTGCAAGTCACACTTTTATGAAAACTTGCATAACTCAAAAAGTTGAGCTTTTTTCACCAAATCTGCACTAAATATAGAAAATTCAGAAGATTTCCAACCCAGGAAAGCAAGAATTATGATTCTAGCATGCATGGTTCAAAAGTTATTGTCATTATTAAATGATTGCTTTTTCGGACGTTTCAGGCGCAGATAAGCTTAAAAATGGGCTTTCCAGCCTGCAAGTCACACTTTTATGAAAACTTGCATAACTCAAAAAGTTGAGCTTTTTTCACCAAATCTGCACTAAATATAGAAAATTCAGAAGATTTCCAACCCAGGAAAGCAAGATTTATGATTCTAGCATGCATGGTTCAAAAGTTATTGTCATTATTAAATGATTGCTTTTTCGGACGTTTTAGGCTCAGAGAAGTGCAAAAATGGGCTTTCCAGCCTGCAAGTCACACTTTTATGAAAACTTGCATAACTCAAAAACTTGAGCTTTTTTCACCAAATCTGCACTAAATATAGAAAATTCAGAAGATTTCCAACCTAGAAAAGCAAGAATTATGATTCTAGCATGCATGGTTCCAAAGTTATTGTCATTATTAAATGATTGCTTTTTCGGACGTTTCAGGCGCAGATAAGCTTAAAAATGGGCTTTCCAGCCTGCAAGTCACACTTTTATGAAAACTTGCATAACTCAAAAAGTTGAGCTTTTTTTCACCAAATCTGCACTAAATATAGAAAATTCAGAAGATTTCCAACCCAGGAAAGCAAGAATTATGATTCTAGCATGCATGGTTCAAAAGTTATTGTCATTATTAAATGATTGCTTTTTCGGACGTTTCAGGCGCAGATAAGCTTAAAAATGGGCTTTCCAGCCTGCAAGTCACACTTTTATGAAAACTTGCATAACTCAAAAAGTTGAGCTTTTTTCACCAAATCTGCACTAAATATAGAAAATTCAGAAGATTTCCAACCCAGGAAAGCAAGATTTATGATTCTAGCATGCATGGTTCAAAAGTTATTGTCATTATTAAATGATTGCTTTTTCGGACGTTTTAGGCTCAGAGAAGTGCAAAAATGGGCTTTCCAGCCTGCAAGTCACACTTTTATGAAAACTTGCATAACTCAAAAACTTGAGCTTTTTTCACCAAATCTGCACTAAATATAGAAAATTCAGAAGATTTCCAACCTAGAAAAGCAAGAATTATGATTCTAGCATGCATGGTTCCAAAGTTATTGTCATTATTAAATGATTGCTTTTTCGGACGTTTCAGGCGCAGATAAGCTTAAAAATGGGCTTTCCAGCCTGCAAGTCACACTTTTATGAAAACTTGCATAACTCAAAAAGTTGAGCTTTTTTCACCAAATCTGCACTAAATATAGAAAATTCAGTAGATTTCCAACCCAGAAAAGCAAGAATTATGATTCTAGCATGCATGGTTCAAAAGTTATTGTCATTATTAAATGATTGCTTTTTCGGACGTTTCAGGCGCAGATAAGCTTAAAAATGGGCTTTCCAGCCTGCAAGTCACACTTTTATGAAAACTTGCATAACTCAAAAAGTTGAGCTTTTTTCACCAAATCTGCACTAAATATAGAAATTCAGAAGATTTCCAACCCAGGAAAGCAAGAATTATGATTCTAGCATGCATGGTTCAAAAGTTATTGTCATTATTAAATGATTGCTTTTTCGGACGTTTTAGGCTCAGAGAAGTGCAAAAATGGGCTTTCCAGCCTGCAAGTCACACTTTTGTGAAAACTTGCATAACTCAAAAACTTGAGCTTTTTTCACCAAATCTGCACTAAATATAGAAAATTCAGAAGATTTCCAACCCAGGAAAGCAAGATTTATGATTCTAGCATGCATGGTTCAAAAGTTATTGTCATTATTAAATGATTGCTTTTTCGGA
Source organism: Urocampus carinirostris (assembly GCF_059441175.1). Lineage (NCBI taxonomy): Eukaryota > Metazoa > Chordata > Actinopteri > Syngnathiformes > Syngnathidae > Urocampus > Urocampus carinirostris. The sequence goes on from NW_028283200.1 coordinate 9,168, forward strand.
CGTTTTAGGCTCAGAGAAGTGCAAAAATGGGCTTTCCAGCCTGCAAGTCACACTTTTATGAAAACTTGCATAACTCAAAAACTTGAGCTTTTTTCGCCAAATCTGCACTAAATATAGAAAATTCAGAAGATTTCCAACCTAGAAAAGCAAGAATTATGATTCTAGCATGCATGGTTCCAAAGTTATTGTCATTATTAAATGATTGCTTTTTCGGACGTTTCAGGCGCAGATAAGCTTAAAAATGGGCTTTCCAGCCTGCAAGTCACACTTTTATGAAAACTTGCATAACTCAAAAAGTTGAGCTTTTTTCACCAAATCTGCACTAAATATAGAAAATTCAGAAGATTTCCAACCCAGGAAAGCAAGAATTATGATTCTAGCATGCATGGTTCAAAAGTTATTGTCATTATTAAATGATTGCTTTTTCGGACGTTTCAGGCGCAGATAAGCTTAAAAATGGGCTTTCCAGCCTGCAAGTCACACTTTTATGAAAACTTGCATAACTCAAAAAGTTGAGCTTTTTTCACCAAATCTGCACTAAATATAGAAAATTCAGAAGATTTCCAACCCAGGAAAGCAAGATTTATGATTCTAGCATGCATGGTTCAAAAGTTATTGTCATTATTAAATGATTGCTTTTTCGGACGTTTTAGGCTCAGAGAAGTGCAAAAATGGGCTTTCCAGCCTGCAAGTCACACTTTTATGAAAACTTGCATAACTCAAAAAGTTGAGCTTTTTTCACCAAATCTGCACTAAATATAGAAAATTCAGAAGATTTCCAACCTAGAAAAGCAAGAATTATGATTCTAGCATGCATGGTTCCAAAGTTATTGTCATTATTAAATGATTGCTTTTTCGGACGTTTCAGGCGCAGATAAGCTTAAAAATGGGCTTTCCAGCCTGCAAGTCACACTTTTATGAAAACTTGCATAACTCAAAAAGTTGAGCTTTTTTTCACCAAATCTGCACTAAATATAGAAAATTCATAAGATTTCCAACCCAGGAAAGCAAGAATTATGATTCTAGCATGCATGGTTCAAAAGTTATTGTCATTATTAAATGATTGCTTTTTCGGACGTTTCAGGCGCAGATAAGCTTAAAAATGGGCTTTCCAGCCTGCAAGTCACACTTTTATGAAAACTTGCATAACTCAAAAAGTTGAGCTTTTTTCACCAAATCTGCACTAAATATAGAAAATTCAGAAGATTTCCAACCCAGGAAAGCAAGATTTATGATTCTAGCATGCATGGTTCAAAAGTTATTGTCATTATTAAATGATTGCTTTTTCGGACGTTTTAGGCTCAGAGAAGTGCAAAAATGGGCTTTCCAGCCTGCAAGTCACACTTTTATGAAAACTTGCATAACTCAAAAACTTGAGCTTTTTTCACCAAATCTGCACTAAATATAGAAAATTCAGAAGATTTCCAACCTAGAAAAGCAAGAATTATGATTCTAGCATGCATGGTTCCAAAGTTATTGTCATTATTAAATGATTGCTTTTTCGGACGTTTCAGGCGCAGATAAGCTTAAAAATGGGCTTTCCAGCCTGCAAGTCACACTTTTATGAAAACTTGCATAACTCAAAAAGTTGAGCTTTTTTCACCAAATCTGCACTAAATATAGAAAATTCAGTAGATTTCCAACCCAGAAAAGCAAGAATTATGATTCTAGCATGCATGGTTCAAAAGTTATTGTCATTATTAAATGATTGCTTTTTCGGACGTTTCAGGCGCAGATAAGCTTAAAAATGGGCTTTCCAGCCTGCAAGTCACACTTTTATGAAAACTTGCATAACTCAAAAAGTTGAGCTTTTTTCACCAAATCTGCACTAAATATAGAAATTCAGAAGATTTCCAACCCAGGAAAGCAAGAATTATGATTCTAGCATGCATGGTTCAAAAGTTATTGTCATTATTAAATGATTGCTTTTTCGGACGTTTTAGGCTCAGAGAAGTGCAAAAATGGGCTTTCCAGCCTGCAAGTCACACTTTTGTGAAAACTTGCATAACTCAAAAACTTGAGCTTTTTTCACCAAATCTGCACTAAATATAGAAAATTCAGAAGATTTCCAACCTAGAAAAGCAAGAATTATGATTCTAGCATACATGGTTCCAAAGTTATTGTCATTATTAAATGATTGCTTTTTCGGACGTTTCAGGCGCAGATAAGCTTAAAAATGGGCTTTCCAGCCTGCAAGTCACACTTTTATGAAAACTTGCATAACTCAAAAAGTTGAGCTTTTTTCACCAAATCTGCACTAAATATAGAAAATTCAGAAGATTTCCAACCCAGGAAAGCAAGAATTATGATTCTAGCATGCATGGTTCCAAAGTTATTGTCATTATTAAATGATTGCTTTTTCGGACGTTTCAGGCGCAGATAAGCTTAAAAATGGGCTTTCCAGCCTGCAAGTCACACTTTTATGAAAACTTGCATAACTCAAAAAGTTGAGCTTTTTTCACCAAATCTGCACTAAATATAGAAAATTCAGAAGATTTCCAACCCAGGAAAGCAAGAATTATGATTCTAGCATGCATGGTTCAAAAGTTATTGTCATTATTAAATGATTGCTTTTTCGGACGTTTTAGGCTCAGAGAAGTGCAAAAATGGGCTTTCCAGCCTGCAAGTCACACTTTTATGAAAACTTGCATAACTCAAAAACTTGAGCTTTTTTCACCAAATCTGCACTAAATATAGAAAATTCAGAAGATTTCCAACCTAGAAAAGCAAGAATTATGATTCTAGCATGCATGGTTCCAAAGTTATTGTCATTATTAAATGATTGCTTTTTCGGACGTTTCAGGCGCAGATAAGCTTAAAAATGGGCTTTCCAGCCTGCAAGTCACACTTTTATGAAAACTTGCATAACTCAAAAAGTTCAGTTTTTTTTACCAAATCTGCACTATATATAGAAAATTCAGAAGATTTCCAACCCAGGAAAGCAAGAATTATGATTCTAGCATGCATGGTTCAAAAGTTATTGTCATTATTAAATGATTGCTTTTTCGGACGTTTCAGGCGCAGATAAGCTTAAAAATGGGCTTTCCAGCCTGCAAGTCACACTTTTATGAAAACTTGCATAACTCAAAAAGTTGAGCTTTTTTCACCAAATCTGCACTAAATATAGAAAATTCAGAAGATTTCCAACCCAGGAAAGCAAGATTTATGATTCTAGCATGCATGGTTCAAAAGTTATTGTCATTATTAAATGATTGCTTTTTCGGACGTTTTAGGCTCAGAGAAGTGCAAAAATGGGCTTTCCAGCCTGCAAGTCACACTTTTATGAAAACTTGCATAACTCAAAAACTTGAGCTTTTTTCACCAAATCTGCACTAAATATAGAAAATTCAGAAGATTTCCAACCTAGAAAAGCAAGAATTATGATTCTAGCATGCATGGTTCCAAAGTTATTGTCATTATTAAATGATTGCTTTTTCGGACGTTTCAGGCGCAGATAAGCTTAAAAATGGGCTTTCCAGCCTGCAAGTCACACTTTTATGAAAACTTGCATAACTCAAAAAGTAGAGCTTTTTTCACCAAATCTGCACTAAATATAGAAAATTCAGAAGATTTCCAACCCAGGAAAGCAAGAATTATGATTCTAGCATGCATGGTTCCAAAGTTATTGTCATTATTAAATGATTGCTTTTTCGGACGTTTCAGGCGCAGATAAGCTTAAAAATGGGCTTTCCAGCCTGCAAGTCACACTTTTATGAAAACTTGCATAACTCAAAAAGTTGAGCTTTTTTCACCAAATCTGCACTAAATATAGAAAATTCAGAAGATTTCCAACCCAGGAAAGCAAGATTTATGATTCTAGCATGCATGGTTCAAAAGTTATTGTCATTATTAAATGATTGCTTTTTCGGACGTTTTAGGCTCAGAGAAGCTTAAAAATGGGCTTTCCAGCCTGCAAGTCACACTTTTATGAAAACTTGCATAACTCAAAAAGTTGAGCTTTTTTCACCAAATCTGCACTAAAAATAGAAAATTCAGAAGATTTCCAACCCAGGAAAGCAAGAATTATGATTCTAGCATGCATGGTTCAAAAGTTATTGTCATTATTAAATGATTGCTTTTTCGGACGTTTCAGGCGCAGATAAGCTTAAAAATGGGCTTTCCAGCCTGCAAGTCACACTTTTATGAAAACTTGCATAACTCAAAAAGTTGAGCTTTTTTCACCAAATCTGCACTAAATATAGAAAATTCAGAAGATTTCCAACCCAGGAAAGCAAGATTTATGATTCTAGCATGCATGGTTCAAAAGTTATTGTCATTATTAAATGATTGCTTTTTCGGACGTTTTAGGCTCAGAGAAGTGCAAAAATGGGCTTTCCAGCCTGCAAGTCACACTTTTATGAAAACTTGCATAACTCAAAAACTTGAGCTTTTTTCACCAAATCTGCACTAAATATAGAAAATTCAGAAGATTTCCAACCTAGAAAAGCAAGAATTATGATTCTAGCATGCATGGTTCCAAAGTTATTGTCATTATTAAATGATTGCTTTTTCGGACGTTTCAGGCGCAGATAAGCTTAAAAATGGGCTTTCCAGCCTGCAAGTCACACTTTTATGAAAACTTGCATAACTCAAAAAGTTGAGCTTTTTTCACCAAATCTGCACTAAATATAGAAAATTCAGAAGATTTCCAACCCAGGAAAGCAAGAATTATGATTCTAGCATGCATGGTTCAAAAGTTATTGTCATTATTAAATGATTGCTTTTTCGGACGTTTCAGGCGCAGATAAGCTTAAAAATGGGCTTTCCAGCCTGCAAGTCACACTTTTATGAAAACTTGCATAACTCAAAAAGTTGAGCTTTTTTCACCAAATCTGCACTAAATATAGAAAATTCAGAAGATTTCCAACCCAGGAAAGCAAGAATTATGATTCTAGCATGCATGGTTCCAAAGTTATTGTCATTATTAAATGATTGCTTTTTCGGACGTTTCAGGCGCAGATAAGCTTAAAAATGGGCTTTCCAGCCTGCAAGTCACACTTTTATGAAAACTTGCATAACTCAAAAAGTTGAGCTTTTTTCACCAAATCTGCACTAAATATAGAAAATTCAGAAGATTTCCAACCCAGGAAAGCAAGAATTATGATTCTAGCATGCATGGTTCAAAAGTTATTGTCATTATTAAATGATTGCTTTTTCGGACGTTTTAGGCTCAGAGAAGTGCAAAAATGGGCTTTCCAGCCTGCAAGTCACACTTTTGTGAAAACTTGCATAACTCAAAAACTTGAGCTTTTTTCACCAAATCTGCACTAAATATAGAAAATTCAGAAGATTTCCAACCTAGAAAAGCAAGAATTATGATTCTAGCATGCATGGTTCCAAAGTTATTGTCATTATTAAATGATTGCTTTTTCGGACGTTTCAGGCGCAGATAAGCTTAAAAATGGGCTTTCCAGCCTGCAAGTCACACTTTTATGAAAACTTGCATAACTCAAAAAGTTGAGCTTTTTTCACCAAATCTGCACTAAATATAGAAAATTCAGAAGATTTCCAACCCAGGAAAGCAAGAATTATGATTCTAGCATGCATGGTTCCAAAGTTATTGTCATTATTAAATGATTGCTTTTTCGGACGTTTCAGGCGCAGATAAGCTTAAAAATGGGCTTTCCAGCCTGCAAGTCACACTTTTATGAAAACTTGCATAACTCAAAAAGTTGAGCTTTTTTCACCAAATCTGCACTAAATATAGAAAATTCAGAAGATTTCCAACCCAGGAAAGCAAGAATTATGATTCTAGCATGCATGGTTCAAAAGTTATTGTCATTATTAAATGATTGCTTTTTCGGACGTTTCAGGCGCAGATAAGCTTAAAAATGGGCTTTCCAGCCTGCAAGTCACACTTTTATGAAAACTTGCATAACTCAAAAAGTTGAGCTTTTTTCACCAAATCTGCACTAAATATAGAAAATTCAGAAGATTTCCAACCCAGGAAAGCAAGATTTATGATTCTAGCATGCATGGTTCAAAAGTTATTGTCATTATTAAATGATTGCTTTTTCGGACGTTTTAGGCTCAGAGAAGTGCAAAAATGGGCTTTCCAGCCTGCAAGTCACACTTTTATGAAAACTTGCATAACTCAAAAACTTGAGCTTTTTTCACCAAATCTGCACTAAATATAGAAAATTCAGAAGATTTCCAACCTAGAAAAGCAAGAATTATGATTCTAGCATGCATGGTTCCAAAGTTATTGTCATTATTAAATGATTGCTTTTTCGGACGTTTCAGGCGCAGATAAGCTTAAAAATGGGCTTTCCAGCCTGCAAGTCACACTTTTATGAAAACTTGCATAACTCAAAAAGTAGAGCTTTTTTCACCAAATCTGCACTAAATATAGAAAATTCAGAAGATTTCCAACCCAGGAAAGCAAGAATTATGATTCTAGCATGCATGGTTCCAAAGTTATTGTCATTATTAAATGATTGCTTTTTCGGACGTTTCAGGCGCAGATAAGCTTAAAAATGGGCTTTCCAGCCTGCAAGTCACACTTTTATGAAAACTTGCATAACTCAAAAAGTTGAGCTTTTTTCACCAAATCTGCACTAAAAATAGAAAATTCAGAAGATTTCCAACCCAGGAAAGCAAGAATTATGATTCTAGCATGCATGGTTCAAAAGTTATTGTCATTATTAAATGATTGCTTTTTCGGACGTTTCAGGCGCAGATAAGCTTAAAAATGGGCTTTCCAGCCTGCAAGTCACACTTTTATGAAAACTTGCATAACTCAAAAAGTTGAGCTTTTTTCACCAAATCTGCACTAAATATAGAAAATTCAGAAGATTTCCAACCCAGGAAAGCAAGATTTATGATTCTAGCATGCATGGTTCAAAAGTTATTGTCATTATTAAATGATTGCTTTTTCGGACGTTTTAGGCTCAGAGAAGTGCAAAAATGGGCTTTCCAGCCTGCAAGTCACACTTTTATGAAAACTTGCATAACTCAAAAACTTGAGCTTTTTTCACCAAATCTGCACTAAATATAGAAAATTCAGAAGATTTCCAACCTAGAAAAGCAAGAATTATGATTCTAGCATGCATGGTTCCAAAGTTATTGTCATTATTAAATGATTGCTTTTTCGGACGTTTCAGGCGCAGATAAGCTTAAAAATGGGCTTTCCAGCCTGCAAGTCACACTTTTATGAAAACTTGCATAACTCAAAAAGTTGAGCTATTTTCACCAAATCTGCACTAAATATAGAAAATTCAGAAGATTTCCAACCCAGGAAAGCAAGAATTATGATTCTAGCATGCATGGTTCAAAAGTTATTGTCATTATTAAATGATTGCTTTTTCGGACGTTTCAGGCGCAGATAAGCTTAAAAATGGGCTTTCCAGCCTGCAAGTCACACTTTTATGAAAACTTGCATAACTCAAAAAGTTGAGCTTTTTTCACCAAATCTGCACTAAATATAGAAAATTCAGAAGATTTCCAACCCAGGAAAGCAAGAATTATGATTCTAGCATGCATGGTTCCAAAGTTATTGTCATTATTAAATGATTGCTTTTTCGGACGTTTCAGGCGCAGATAAGCTTAAAAATGGGCTTTCCAGCCTGCAAGTCACACTTTTATGAAAACTTGCATAACTCAAAAAGTTGAGCTTTTTTCACCAAATCTGCACTAAAAATAGAAAATTCAGAAGATTTCCAACCCAGGAAAGCAAGAATTATGATTCTAGCATGCATGGTTCAAAAGTTATTGTCATTATTAAATGATTGCTTTTTCGGACGTTTCAGGCGCAGATAAGCTTAAAAATGGGCTTTCCAGCCTGCAAGTCACACTTTTATGAAAACTTGCATAACTCAAAAAGTTGAGCTTTTTTCACCAAATCTGCACTAAATATAGAAAATTCAGAAGATTTCCAACCCAGGAAAGCAAGATTTATGATTCTAGCATGCATGGTTCAAAAGTTATTGTCATTATTAAATGATTGCTTTTTCGGACGTTTTAGGCTCAGAGAAGTGCAAAAATGGGCTTTCCAGCCTGCAAGTCACACTTTTATGAAAACTTGCATAACTCAAAAACTTGAGCTTTTTTCACCAAATCTGCACTAAATATAGAAAATTCAGAAGATTTCCAACCTAGAAAAGCAAGAATTATGATTCTAGCATGCATGGTTCCAAAGTTATTGTCATTATTAAATGATTGCTTTTTCGGACGTTTCAGGCGCAGATAAGCTTAAAAATGGGCTTTCCAGCCTGCAAGTCACACTTTTATGAAAACTTGCATAACTCAAAAAGTTGAGCTTTTTTCACCAAATCTGCACTAAATATAGAAAATTCAGAAGATTTCCAACCCAGGAAAGCAAGATTTATGATTCTAGCATGCATGGTTCAAAAGTTATTGTCATTATTAAATGATTGCTTTTTCGGACGTTTTAGGCTCAGAGAAGTGCAAAAATGGGCTTTCCAGCCTGCAAGTCACACTTTTATGAAAACTTGCATAACTCAAAAACTTGAGCTTTTTTCACCAAATCTGCACTAAATATAGAAAATTCAGAAGATTTCCAACCCAGGAAAGCAAGAATTATGATTCTAGCATGCATGGTTCAAAAGTTATTGTCATTATTAAATGATTGCTTTTTCGGACGTTTCAGGCGCAGATAAGCTTAAAAATGGGCTTTCCAGCCTGCAAGTCACACTTTTATGAAAACTTGCATAACTCAAAAAGTTGAGCTTTTTTCACCAAATCTGCACTAAATATAGAAAATTCAGAAGATTTCCAACCCAGGAAAGCAAGATTTATGATTCTAGCATGCATGGTTCAAAAGTTATTGTCATTATTAAATGATTGCTTTTTCGGACGTTTTAGGCTCAGAGAAGTGCAAAAATGGGCTTTCCAGCCTGCAAGTCACACTTTTATGAAAACTTGCATAACTCAAAAACTTGAGCTTTTTTCACCAAATCTGCACTAAATATAGAAAATTCAGAAGATTTCCAACCTAGAAAAGCAAGAATTATGATTCTAGCATGCATGGTTCCAAAGTTATTGTCATTATTAAATGATTGCTTTTTCGGACGTTTCAGGCGCAGATAAGCTTAAAAATGGGCTTTCCAGCCTGCAAGTCACACTTTTATGAAAACTTGCATAACTCAAAAAGTTGAGCTTTTTTCACCAAATCTGCACTAAATATAGAAAATTCAGAAGATTTCCAACCCAGGAAAGCAAGAATTATGATTCTAGCATGCATGGTTCAAAGGTTATTGTCATTATTAAATGATTGCTTTTTCGGACGTTTCAGGCGCAGATAAGCTTAAAAATGGGCTTTCCAGCCTGCAAGTCACACTTTTATGAAAACTTGCATAACTCAAAAAGTTGAGCTTTTTTCACCAAATCTGCACTAAATATAGAAAATTCAGAAGATTTCCAACCCAGGAAAGCAAGATTTATGATTCTAGCATGCATGGTTCAAAAGTTATTGTCATTATTAAATGATTGCTTTTTCGGACGTTTTAGGCTCAGAGAAGTGCAAAAATGGGCTTTCCAGCCTGCAAGTCACACTTTTATGAAAACTTGCATAACTCAAAAACTTGAGCTTTTTTCACCAAATCTGCACTAAATATAGAAAATTCAGAAGATTTCCAACCTAGAAAAGCAAGAATTATGATTCTAGCATGCATGGTTCCAAAGTTATTGTCATTATTAAATGATTGCTTTTTCGGACGTTTCAGGCGCAGATAAGCTTAAAAATGGGCTTTCCAGCCTGCAAGTCACACTTTTATGAAAACTTGCATAACTCAAAAACTTGAGCTTTTTTCACCAAATCTGCACTAAATATAGAAAATTCAGAAGATTTCCAACCTAGAAAAGCAAGAATTATGATTCTAGCATGCATGGTTCCAAAGTTATTGTCATTATTAAATGATTGCTTTTTCGGACGTTTCAGGCGCAGATAAGCTTAAAAATGGGCTTTCCAGCCTGCAAGTCACACTTTTATGAAAACTTGCATAACTCAAAAAGTTTAGCTTTTTTCACCAAATCTGCACTAAATATAGAAAATTCAGAAGATTTCCAACCCAGGAAAGCAAGAATTATGATTCTAGCATGCATGGTTCAAAAGTTATTGTCATTATTAAATGATTGCTTTTTCGGACGTTTCAGGCGCAGATAAGCTTAAAAATGGGCTTTCCAGCCTGCAAGTCACACTTTTATGAAAACTTGCATAACTCAAAAAGTTGAGCTTTTTTCACCAAATCTGCACTAAATATAGAAAATTCAGAAGATTTCCAACCCAGGAAAGCAAGATTTATGATTCTAGCATGCATGGTTCAAAAGTTATTGTCATTATTAAATCATTGCTTTTTCGGACGTTTTAGGCTCAGAGAAGTGCAAAAATGGGCTTCCAGCCTGCAAGTCACACTTTTATGAAAACTTGCATAACTCAAAAACTTGAGCTTTTTTCACCAAATCTGCACTAAATATAGAAAATTCAGAAGATTTCCAACCTAGAAAAGCAAGAATTATGATTCTAGCATGCATGGTTCCAAAGTTATTGTCATTATTAAATGATTGCTTTTTCGGACGTTTCAGGCGCAGATAAGCTTAAAAATGGGCTTTCCAGCCTGCAAGTCACACTTTTATGAAAACTTGCATAACTCAAAAAGTTGAGCTTTTTTCACCAAATCTGCACTAAATATAGAAAATTCAGAAGATTTCCAACCCAGGAAAGCAAGATTTATGATTCTAGCATGCATGGTTCAAAAGTTATTGTCATTATTAAATGATTGCTTTTTCGGACGTTTTAGGCTCAGAGAAGTGCAAAAATGGGCTTTCCAGCCTGCAAGTCACACTTTTATGAAAACTTGCATAACTCAAAAACTTTAGCTTTTTTCACCAAATCTGCACTAAATATAGAAAATTCAGAAGATTTCCAACCTAGAAAAGCAAGAATTATGATTCTAGCATGCATGGTTCCAAAGTTATTGTCATTATTAAATGATTGCTTTTTCGGACGTTTCAGGCGCAGATAAGCTTAAAAATGGGCTTTCCAGCCTGCAAGTCACACTTTTATGAAAACTTGCATAACTCAAAAAGTTGAGCTTTTTACACCAAATCTGCACTAAATATAGAAAATTCAGAAGATTTCCAACCCAGGAAAGCAAGAATTATGATTCTAGCATGCATGGTTCAAAAGTTATTGTCATTATTAAATGATTGCTTTTTCGGACGTTTCAGGCGCAGATAAGCTTAAAAATGGGCTTTCCAGCCTGCAAGTCACACTTTTATGAAAACTTGCATAACTCAAAAAGTTGAGCTTTTTACACCAAATCTGCACTAAATATAGAAAATTCAGAAGATTTCCAACCCAGGAAAGCAAGAATTATGATTCTAGCATGCATGGTTCAAAAGTTATTGTCATTATTAAAAGATTGCTTTTTCGGACGTTTCAGGCGCAGATAAGCTTAAAAATGGGCTTTCCAGCCTGCAAGTCACACTTTTATGAAAACTTGCATAACTCAAAAAGTTGAGCTTTTTTCACCAAATCTGCACTAAATATAGAAAATTCAGAAGATTTCCAACCCAGGAAAGCAAGAATTATGATTCTAGCATGCATGGTTCAAAAGTTATTGTCATTATTAAATGATTGCTTTTTCGGACGTTTCAGGCGCAGATAAGCTTAAAAATGGGCTTTCCAGCCTGCAAGTCACACTTTTATGAAAACTTGCATAACTCAAAAAGTTGAGCTTTTTTCACCAAATCTGCACTAAATATAGAAAATTCAGAAGATTTCCAACCCAGGAAAGCAAGATTTATGATTCTAGCATGCATGGTTCAAAAGTTATTGTCATTATTAAATGATTGCTTTTTCGGACGTTTTAGGCTCAGAGAAGTGCAAAAATGGGCTTTCCAGCCTGCAAGTCACACTTTTATGAAAACTTGCATAACTCAAAAACTTGAGCTTTTTTCACCAAATCTGCACTAAATATAGAAAATTCAGAAGATTTCCAACCTAGAAAAGCAAGAATTATGATTCTAGCATGCATGGTTCCAAAGTTATTGTCATTATTAAATGATTGCTTTTTCGGACGTTTCAGGCGCAGATAAGCTTAAAAATGGGCTTTCCAGCCTGCAAGTCACACTTTTATGAAAACTTGCATAACTCAAAAACTTGAGCTTTTTTCACCAAATCTGCACTAAATATAGAAAATTCAGAAGATTTCCAACCTAGAAAAGCAAGAATTATGATTCTAGCATGCATGGTTCCAAAGTTATTGTCATTATTAAATGATTGCTTTTTCGGACGTTTCAGGCGCAGATAAGCTTAAAAATGGGCTTTCCAGCCTGCAAGTCACACTTTTATGAAAACTTGCATAACTCAAAAAGTTTAGCTTTTTTCACCAAATCTGCACTAAATATAGAAAATTCAGAAGATTTCCAACCCAGGAAAGCAAGAATTATGATTCTAGCATGCATGGTTCAAAAGTTATTGTCATTATTAAATGATTGCTTTTTCGGACGTTTCAGGCGCAGATAAGCTTAAAAATGGGCTTTCCAGCCTGCAAGTCACACTTTTATGAAAACTTGCATAACTCAAAAACTTGAGCTTTTTTCACCAAATCTGCACTAAATATAGAAAATTCAGAAGATTTCCAACCTAGAAAAGCAAGAATTATGATTCTAGCATGCATGGTTCCAAAGTTATTGTCATTATTAAATGATTGCTTTTTCGGACGTTTCAGGCGCAGATAAGCTTAAAAATGGGCTTTCCAGCCTGCAAGTCACACTTTTATGAAAACTTGCATAACTCAAAAAGTTTAGCTTTTTTCACCAAATCTGCACTAAATATAGAAAATTCAGAAGATTTCCAACCCAGGAAAGCAAGAATTATGATTCTAGCATGCATGGTTCAAAAGTTATTGTCATTATTAAATGATTGCTTTTTCGGACGTTTCAGGCGCAGATAAGCTTAAAAATGGGCTTTCCAGCCTGCAAGTCACACTTTTATGAAAACTTGCATAACTCAAAAAGTTGAGCTTTTTTCACCAAATCTGCACTAAATATAGAAAATTCAGAAGATTTCCAACCCAGGAAAGCAAGATTTATGATTCTAGCATGCATGGTTCAAAAGTTATTGTCATTATTAAATCATTGCTTTTTCGGACGTTTTAGGCTCAGAGAAGTGCAAAAATGGGCTTTCCAGCCTGCAAGTCACACTTTTATGAAAACTTGCATAACTCAAAAACTTGAGCTTTTTTCACCAAATCTGCACTAAATATAGAAAATTCAGAAGATTTCCAACCTAGAAAAGCAAGAATTATGATTCTAGCATGCATGGTTCCAAAGTTATTGTCATTATTAAATGATTGCTTTTTCGGACGTTTCAGGCGCAGATAAGCTTAAAAATGGGCTTTCCAGCCTGCAAGTCACACTTTTATGAAAACTTGCATAACTCAAAAAGTTGAGCTTTTTTCACCAACTCTGCACTAAATATAGAAAATTCAGAAGATTTCCAACCCAGGAAAGCAAGATTTCTGATTCTAGCATGCATGGTTCAAAAGTTATTGTCATTATTAAATGATTGCTTTTTCGGACGTTTTAGGCTCAGAGAAGTGCAAAAATGGGCTTTCCAGCCTGCAAGTCACACTTTTATGAAAACTTGCATAACTCAAAAACTTGAGCTTTTTTCACCAAATCTGCACTAAATATAGAAAATTCAGAAGATTTCCAACCCAGAAAGCAAGATTTATGATTCTAGCATGCATGGTTCAAAAGTTATTGTCATTATTAAATGATTGCTTTTTCGGACGTTTTAGGCTCAGAGAAGTGCAAAAATGGGCTTTCCAGCCTGCAAGTCACACTTTTATGAAAACTTGCATAACTCAAAAACTTGAGCTTTTTTCACCAAATCTGCACTAAATATAGAAAATTCAGAAGATTTCCAACCCAGGAAAGCAAGAATTATGATTCTAGCATGCATGGTTCAAAAGTTATTGTCATTATTAAATGATTGCTTTTTCGGACGTTTCAGGCGCAGATAAGCTTAAAAATGGGCTTTCCAGCCTGCAAGTCACACTTTTATGAAAACTTGCATAACTCAAAAAGTTGAGCTTTTTTCACCAAATCTGCACTAAATATAGAAAATTCAGAAGATTTCCAACCCAGGAAAGCAAGATTTATGATTCTAGCATGCATGGTTCAAAAGTTATTGTCATTATTAAATGATTGCTTTTTCGGACGTTTTAGGCTCAGAGAAGTGCAAAAATGGGCTTTCCAGCCTGCAAGTCACACTTTTATGAAAACTTGCATAACTCAAAAACTTGAGCTTTTTTCACCAAATCTGCACTAAATATAGAAAATTCAGAAGATTTCCAACCTAGAAAAGCAAGAATTATGATTCTAGGATGCATGGTTCCAAAGTTATTGTCATTATTAAATGATTGCTTTTTCGGACGTTTCAGGCGCAGATAAGCTTAAAAATGGGCTTTCCAGCCTGCAAGTCACACTTTTATGAAAACTTGCATAACTCAAAAAGTTGAGCTTTTTTCGCCAAATCTGCACTAAATATAGAAAATTCAGAAGATTTCCAACCCAGGAAAGCAAGAATTATGATTCTAGCATGCATGGTTCAAAGGTTATTGTCATTATTAAATGATTGCTTTTTCGGACGTTTCAGGCGCAGATAAGCTTAAAAATGGGCTTTCCAGCCTGCAAGTCACACTTTTATGAAAACTTGCATAACTCAAAAAGTTGAGCTTTTTTCACCAAATCTTGCACTAAATATAGAAAATTCAGAAGATTTCCAACCCAGGAAAGCAAGATTTATGATTCTAGCATGCATGGTTCAAAAGTTATTGTCATTATTAAATGATTGCTTTTTCGGACGTTTTAGGCTCAGAGAAGTGCAAAAATGGGCTTTCCAGCCTGCAAGTCACACTTTTATGAAAACTTGCATAACTCAAAAACTTGAGCTTTTTTCACCAAATCTGCACTAAATATAGAAAATTCAGAAGATTTCCAACCTAGAAAAGCAAGAATTATGATTCTAGCATGCATGGTTCCAAAGTTATTGTCATTATTAAATGATTGCTTTTTCGGACGTTTCAGGCGCAGATAAGCTTAAAAATGGGCTTTCCAGCCTGCAAGTCACACTTTTATGAAAACTTGCATAACTCAAAAACTTGAGCTTTTTTCACCAAATCTGCACTAAATATAGAAAATTCAGAAGATTTCCAACCTAGAAAAGCAAGAATTATGATTCTAGCATGCATGGTTCCAAAGTTATTGTCATTATTAAATGATTGCTTTTTCGGACGTTTTAGGCTCAGAGAAGTGCAAAAATGGGCTTTCCAGCCTGCAAGTCACACTTTTATGAAAACTTGCATAACTCAAAAACTTGAGCTTTTTTCACCAAATCTGCACTAAATATAGAAAATTCAGAAGATTTCCAACCTAGAAAAGCAAGAATTATGATTCTAGCATGCATGGTTCCAAAGTTATTGTCATTATTAAATGATTGCTTTTTCGGACGTTTCAGGCGCAGATAAGCTTAAAAATGGGCTTTCCAGCCTGCAAGTCACACTTTTATGAAAACTTGCATAACTCAAAAAGTTGAGCTTTTTTCACCAAATCTGCACTAAATATAGAAAATTCAGAAGATTTCCAACCCAGGAAAGCAAGAATTATGATTCTAGCATGCATGGTTCAAAAGTTATTGTCATTATTAAATGATTGCTTTTTCGGACGTTTTAGGCTCAGAGAAGTGCAAAAATGGGCTTTCCAGCCTGCAAGTCACACTTTTGTGAAAACTTGCATAACTCAAAAACTTGAGCTTTTTTCACCAAATCTGCACTAAATATAGAAAATTCAGAAGATTTCCAACCTAGAAAAGCAAGAATTATGATTCTAGCATGCATGGTTCCAAAGTTATTGTCATTATTAAATGATTGCTTTTTCGGACGTTTCAGGCGCAGATAAGCTTAAAAATGGGCTTTCCAGCCTGCAAGTCACACTTTTATGAAAACTTGCATAACTCAAAAAGTTGAGATTTTTTCACCAAATCTGCACTAAATATAGAAAATTCAGAAGATTTCCAACCCAGGAAAGCAAGAATTATGATTTTAGCATGCATGGTTCCAAAGTTATTGTCATTATTAAATGATTGCTTTTTCGGACGTTTCAGGCGCAGATAAGCTTAAAAATGGGCTTTCCAGCCTGCAAGTCACACTTTTATGAAAACTTGCATAACTCAAAAAGTTGAGCTTTTTTCACCAAATCTGCACTAAATATAGAAAATTCAGAAGATTTTCAACCCAGGAAAGCAAGAATTATGATTCTAGCATGCATGGTTCAAAAGTTATTGTCATTATTAAATGATTGCTTTTTCGGACGTTTCAGGCGCAGATAAGCTTAAAAATGGGCTTTCCAGCCTGCAAGTCACACTTTTATGAAAACTTGCATAACTCAAAAAGTTGAGCTTTTTTCACCAAATCTGCACTAAATATAGAAAATTCAGAAGATTTCCAACCCAGGAAAGCAAGATTTATGATTCTAGCATGCATGGTTCAAAAGTTATTGTCATTATTAAATGATTGCTTTTTCGGACGTTTTAGGCTCAGAGAAGTGCAAAAATGGGCTTTCCAGCCTGCAAGTCACACTTTTATGAAAACTTGCATAACTCAAAAACTTGAGCTTTTTTCACCAAATCTGCACTAAATATAGAAAATTCAGAAGATTTCCAACCTAGAAAAGCAAGAATTATGATTCTAGCATGCATGGTTCCAAAGTTATTGTCATTATTAAATGATTGCTTTTTCGGACGTTTCAGGCGCAGATAAGCTTAAAAATGGGCTTTCCAGCCTGCAAGTCACACTTTTATGAAAACTTGCATAACTCAAAAACTTGAGCTTTTTTCACCAAATCTGCACTAAATATAGAAAATTCAGAAGATTTCCAACCTAGAAAAGCAAGAATTATGATTCTAGCATGCATGGTTCCAAAGTTATTGTCATTATTAAATGATTGCTTTTTCGGACGTTTTAGGCTCAGATAAGCTTAAAAATGGGCTTTCCAGCCTGCAAGTCACACTTTTATGAAAACTTGCATAACTCAAAAACTTGAGCTTTTTTCACCAAATCTGCACTAAATATAGAAAATTCAGAAGATTTCCAACCTAGAAAAGCAAGAATTATGATTCTAGCATGCATGGTTCCAAAGTTATTGTCATTATTAAATGATTGCTTTTTCGGACGTTTCAGGCGCAGATAAGCTTAAAAATGGGCTTTCCAGCCTGCAAGTCACACTTTTATGAAAACTTGCATAACTCAAAAAGTTGAGCTTTTTTCACCAAATCTGCACTAAATATAGAAAATTCAGAAGATTTCCAACCCAGGAAAGCAAGAATTATGATTCTAGCATGCATGGTTCAAAAGTTATTGTCATTATTAAATGATTGCTTTTTCGGACGTTTTAGGCTCAGAGAAGTGCAAAAATGGGCTTTCCAGCCTGCAAGTCACACTTTTGTGAAAACTTGCATAACTCAAAAACTTGAGCTTTTTTCACCAAATCTGCACTAAATATAGAAAATTCAGAAGATTTCCAACCTAGAAAAGCAAGAATTATGATTCTAGCATGCATGGTTCCAAAGTTATTGTCATTATTAAATGATTGCTTTTTCGGACGTTTCAGGCGCAGATAAGCTTAAAAATGGGCTTTCCAGCCTGCAAGTCACACTTTTATGAAAACTTGCATAACTCAAAAAGTTGAGATTTTTTCACCAAATCTGCACTAAATATAGAAAATTCAGAAGATTTCCAACCCAGGAAAGCAAGAATTATGATTCTAGCATGCATGGTTCCAAAGTTATTGTCATTATTAAATGATTGCTTTTTCGGACGTTTCAGGCGCAGATAAGCTTAAAAATGGGCTTTCCAGCCTGCAAGTCACACTTTTATGAAAACTTGCATAACTCAAAAAGTTGAGCTTTTTTCACCAAATCTGCACTAAATATAGAAAATTCAGAAGATTTCCAACCCAGGAAAGCAAGAATTATGATTCTAGCATGCATGGTTCAAAAGTTATTGTCATTATTAAATGATTGCTTTTTCGGACGTTTCAGGCGCAGATAAGCTTAAAAATGGGCTTTCCAGCCTGCAAGTCACACTTTTATGAAAACTTGCATAACTCCAAAAGTTGAGCTTTTTTCACCAAATCTGCACTAAATATAGAAAATTCAGAAGATTTCCAACCCAGGAAAGCAAGATTTATGATTCTAGCATGCATGGTTCAAAAGTTATTGTCATTATTAAATGATTGCTTTTTCGGACGTTTCAGGCGCAGATAAGCTTAAAAATGGGCTTTCCAGCCTGCAAGTCACACTTTTATGAAAACTTGCATAACTCAAAAACTTGAGCTTTTTTCACCAAATCTGCACTAAATATAGAAAATTCAGAAGATTTCCAACCTAGAAAAGCAAGAATTATGATTCTAGCATGCATGGTTCAAAAGTTATTGTCATTATTAAATGATTGCTTTTTCGGACGTTTCAGGCGCAGATAAGCTTAAAAATGGGCTTTCCAGCCTGCAAGTCACACTTTTATGAAAACTTGCATAACTCAAAAAGTTGAGCTTTTTTCACCAAATCTGCACTAAATATAGAAAATTCAGAAGATTTCCAACCCAGGAAAGCAAGATTTATGATTCTAGCATGCATGGTTCCAAAGTTATTGTCATTATTAAATGATTGCTTTTTCGGACGTTTTAGGCTCAGAGAAGTGCAAAAATGGGCTTTCCAGCCTGCAAGTCACACTTTTATGAAAACTTGCATAACTCAAAAACTTGAGCTTTTTTCACCAAATCTGCACTAAATATAGAAAATTCAGAAGATTTCCAACCCAGGAAAGCAAGAATTATGATTCTAGCATGCATGGTTCAAAAGTTATTGTCATTATTAAATGATTGCTTTTTCGGACGTTTCAGGCGCAGATAAGCTTAAAAATGGGCTTTCCAGCCTGCAAGTCACACTTTTATGAAAACTTGCATAACTCAAAAAGTTGAGCTTTTTTCACCAAATCTGCACTAAATATAGAAAATTCAGAAGATTTCCAACCCAGGAAAGCAAGATTTATGATTCTAGCATGCATGGTTCAAAAGTTATTGTCATTATTAAATGATTGCTTTTTCGGACGTTTTAGGCTCAGAGAAGTGCAAAAATGGGCTTTCCAGCCTGCAAGTCACACTTTTATGAAAACTTGCATAACTCAAAAACTTGAGCTTTTTTCACCAAATCTGCACTAAATATAGAAAATTCAGAAGATTTCCAACCTAGAAAAGCAAGAATTATGATTCTAGCATGCATGGTTCCAAAGTTATTGTCATTATTAAATGATTGCTTTTTCGGACGTTTCAGGCGCAGATAAGCTTAAAAATGGGCTTTCCAGCCTGCAAGTCACACTTTTATGAAAACTTGCATAACTCAAAAACTTGAGCTTTTTTCACCAAATCTGCACTAAATATAGAAAATTCAGAAGATTTCCAACCTAGAAAAGCAAGAATTATGATTCTAGCATGCATGGTTCCAAAGTTATTGTCATTATTAAATGATTGCTTTTTCGGACGTTTCAGGCGCAGATAAGCTTAAAAATGGGCTTTCCAGCCTGCAAGTCACACTTTTATGAAAACTTGCATAACTCAAAAAGTTGAGCTTTTTTCACCAAATCTGCACTAAATATAGACAATTCAGAAGATTTCCAACCCAGGAAAGCAAGAATTATGATTCTAGCATGCATGGTTCAAAAGTTATTGTCATTATTAAATGATTGCTTTTTCGGACGTTTCAGGCGCAGATAAGCTTAAAAATGGGCTTTCCAGCCTGCAAGTCACACTTTTATGAAAACTTGCATAACTCAAAAAGTTGAGCTTTTTTCACCAAATCTGCACTAAATATAGAAAATTCAGAAGATTTCCAACCCAGGAAAGCAAGATTTATGATTCTAGCATGCATGGTTCAAAAGTTATTGTCATTATTAAATGATTGCTTTTTCGGACGTTTTAGGCTCAGAGAAGTGCAAAAATGGGCTTTCCAGCCTGCAAGTCACACTTTTATGAAAACTTGCATAACTCAAAAACTTGAGCTTTTTTCACCAAATCTACACTAAATATAGAAAATTCAGAAGATTTCCAACCCAGGAAAGCAAGATTTATGATTCTAGCATGCATGGTTCAAAAGTTATTGTCATTATTAAATGATTGCTTTTTCGGACGTTTTAGGCTCAGAGAAGTGTAAAAATGGGCTTTCCAGCCTGCAAGTCACACTTTTATGAAAACTTGCATAACTCAAAAACTTGAGCTTTTTTCACCAAATCTGCACTAAATATAGAAAATTCAGAAGATTTCCAACCTAGAAAAGCAAGAATTATGATTCTAGCATGCATGGTTCCAAAGTTATTGTCATTATTAAATGATTGCTTTTTCGGACGTTTCAGGCGCAGATAAGCTTAAAAATGGGCTTTCCAGCCTGCAAGTCACACTTTTATGAAAACTTGCATAACTCAAAAAGTTGAGCTTTTTTCACCAAATCTGCACTAAATATAGAAAATTCAGAAGATTTCCAACCCAGGAAAGCAAGAATTATGATTCTAGCATGCATGGTTCAAAAGTTATTGTCATTATTAAATGATTGCTTTTTCGGACGTTTCAGGCGCAGATAAGCTTAAAAATGGGCTTTCCAGCCTGCAAGTCACACTTTTATGAAAACTTGCATAACTCAAAAAGTTGAGCTTTTTTCACCAAATCTGCACTAAATATAGAAAATTCAGAAGATTTCCAACCCAGGAAAGCAAGATTTATGATTCTAGCATGCATGGTTCAAAAGTTATTGTCATTATTAAATGATTGCTTTTTCGGACGTTTTAGGCTCAGAGAAGTGCAAAAATGGGCTTTCCAGCCTGCAAGTCACACTTTTATGAAAACTTGCATAACTCAAAAACTTGAGCTTTTTTCACCAAATCTGCACTAAATATAGAAAATTCAGAAGATTTCCAACCTAGAAAAGCAAGAATTATGATTCTAGCATGCATGGTTCCAAAGTTATTGTCATTATTAAATGATTGCTTTTTCGGACGTTTCAGGCGCAGATAAGCTTAAAAATGGGCTTTCCAGCCTGCAAGTCACACTTTTATGAAAACTTGCATAACTCAAAAAGTTGAGCTTTTTTCACCAAATCTGCACTAAATATAGAAAATTCAGAAGATTTCCAACCCAGGAAAGCAAGAATTATGATTCTAGCATGCATGGTTCAAAAGTTATTGTCATTATTAAATGATTGCTTTTTCGGACGTTTCAGGCGCAGATAAGCTTAAAAATGGGCTTTCCAGCCTGCAAGTCACACTTTTATGAAAACTTGCATAACTCAAAAAGTTGAGCTTTTTTCACCAAATCTGCACTAAATATAGAAAATTCAGAAGATTTCCAACCCAGGAAAGCAAGAATTATGATTCTAGCATGCATGGTTCAAAAGTTATTGTCATTATTAAATGATTGCTTTTTCGGACGTTTCAGGCGCAGATAAGCTTAAAAATGGGCTTTCCAGCCTGCAAGTCACACTTTTATGAAAACTTGCATAACTCAAAAAGTTGAGCTTTTTTCACCAAATCTGCACTAAATATAGAAAATTCAGAAGATTTCCAACCCAGGAAAGCAAGATTTATGATTCTAGCATGCATGGTTCAAAAGTTATTGTCATTATTAAATGATTGCTTTTTCGGACGTTTTAGGCGCAGATAAGCTTAAAAATGGGCTTTCCAGCCTGCAAGTCACACTTTTATGAAAACTTGCATAACTCAAAAAGTTGAGCTTTTTTCACCAAATCTGCACTAAATATAGAAAATTCAGAAGATTTCCAACCCAGGAAAGCAAGAATTATGATTCTAGCATGCATGGTTCAAAAGTTATTGTCATTATTAAATGATTGCTTTTTCGGACGTTTCAGGCGCAGATAAGCTTAAAAATGGGCTTTCCAGCCTGCAAGTCACACTTTTATGAAAACTTGCATAACTCAAAAAGTTGAGCTTTTTTCACCAAATCTGCACTAAATATAGAAAATTCAGAAGATTTCCAACCCAGGAAAGCAAGAATTATGATTCTAGCATGCATGGTTCAAAAGTTATTGTCATTATTAAATGATTGCTTTTTCGGACGTTTCAGGCGCAGATAAGCTTAAAAATGGGCTTTCCAGCCTGCAAGTCACACTTTTATGAAAACTTGCATAACTCAAAAAGTTGAGCTTTTTTCACCAAATCTGCACTAAATATAGAAAATTCAGAAGATTTCCAACCCAGGAAAGCAAGATTTATGATTCTAGCATGCATGGTTCAAAAGTTATTGTCATTATTAAATGATTGCTTTTTCGGACGTTTTAGGCTCAGAGAAGTGCAAAAATGGGCTTTCCAGCCTGCAAGTCACACTTTTATGAAAACTTGCATAACTCAAAAACTTGAGCTTTTTTCACCAAATCTGCACTAAATATAGAAAATTCAGAAGATTTCCAACCTAGAAAAGCAAGAATTATGATTCTAGCATGCATGGTTCCAAAGTTATTGTCATTATTAAATGATTGCTTTTTCGGACGTTTCGGGCGCAGATAAGCTTAAAAATGGGCTTTCCAGCCTGCAAGTCACACTTTTATGAAAACTTGCATAACTCAAAAAGTTGAGCTTTTTTCACCAAATCTGCACTAAATATAGAAAATTCAGAAGATTTCCAACCCAGGAAAGCAAGAATTATGATTCTAGCATGCATGGTTCAAAAGTTATTGTCATTATTAAATGATTGCTTTTTCGGACGTTTCAGGCGCAGATAAGCTTAAAAATGGGCTTTCCAGCCTGCAAGTCACACTTTTATGAAAACTTGCATAACTCAAAAAGTTGAGCTTTTTCCACCAAATCTGCACTAAATATAGAAAATTCAGAAGATTTCCAACCCAGGAAAGCAAGATTTATGATTCTAGCATGCATGGTTCAAAAGTTATTGTCATTATTAAATGATTGCTTTTTCGGACGTTTTAGGCTCAGAGAAGTGCAAAAATGGGCTTTCCAGCCTGCAAGTCACACTTTTATGAAAACTTGCATAACTCAAAAACTTGAGCTTTTTTCACCAAATCTGCACTAAATATAGAAAATTCAGAAGATTTCCAACCTAGAAAAGCAAGAATTATGATTCTAGCATGCATGGTTCCAAAGTTATTGTCATTATTAAATGATTGCTTTTTCGGACGTTTCAGGCGCAGATAAGCTTAAAAATGGGCTTTCCAGCCTGCAAGTCACACTTTTATGAAAACTTGCATAACTCAAAAAGTTGAGCTTTTTTCACCAAATCTGCACTAAATATAGAAAATTCAGAAGATTTCCAACCCAGGAAAGCAAGAATTATGATTCTAGCATGCATGGTTCAAAAGTTATTGTCATTATTAAATGATTGCTTTTTCGGACGTTTCAGGCTCAGATAAGCTTAAAAATGGGCTTTCCAGCCTGCAAGTCACACTTTTATGAAAACTTGCATAACTCAAAAAGTTGAGCTTTTTTCACCAAATCTGCACTAAATATAGAAAATTCAGAAGATTTCCAACCCAGGAAAGCAAGATTTATGATTCTAGCATGCATGGTTCAAAAGTTATTGTCATTATTAAATGATTGCTTTTTCGGACGTTTTAGGCTCAGAGAAGTGCAAAAATGGGCTTTCCAGCCTGCAAGTCACACTTTTATGAAAACTTGCATAACTCAAAAACTTGAGCTTTTTTCACCAAATCTGCACTAAATATAGAAAATTCAGAAGATTTCCAACCTAGAAAAGCAAGAATTATGATTCTAGCATGCATGGTTCCAAAGTTATTGTCATTATTAAATGATTGCTTTTTCGGACGTTTCAGGCTCAGAGAAGTGCAAAAATGGGCTTTCCAGCCTGCAAGTCACACTTTTATGAAAACTTGCATAACTCAAAAACTTGAGCTTTTTTCACCAAATCTGCACTAAATATAGAAAATTCAGAAGATTTCCAACCTAGAAAAGCAAGAATTATGATTCTAGCATGCATGGTTCCAAAGTTATTGTCATTATTAAATGATTGCTTTTTCGGACGTTTCAGGCGCAGATAAGCTTAAAAATGGGCTTTCCAGCCTGCAAGTCACACTTTTATGAAAACTTGCATAACTCAAAAAGTTGAGCTTTTTTCACCAAATCTGCACTAAATATAGAAAATTCAGAAGATTTCCAACCCAGGAAAGCAAGAATTATGATTCTAGCATGCATGGTTCAAAAGTTATTGTCATTATTAAATGATTGCTTTTTCGGACGTTTCAGGCGCAGATAAGCTTAAAAATGGGCTTTCCAGCCTGCAAGTCACACTTTTATGAAAACTTGCATAACTCAAAAAGTTGAGCTTTTTTCACCAAATCTGCACTAAATATAGAAAATTCAGAAGATTTCCAACCCAGGAAAGCAAGATTTATGATTCTAGCATGCATGGTTCAAAAGTTATTGTCATTATTAAATGATTGCTTTTTCGGACGTTTTAGGCTCAGAGAAGTGCAAAAATGGGCTTTCCAGCCTGCAAGTCACACTTTTATGAAAACTTGCATAATTCAAAAAGTTGAGCTTTTTTCACCAAATCTGCACTAAATATAGAAAATTCAGAAGATTTCCAACCCAGGAAAGCAAGATTTATGATTCTAGCATGCATGGTTCAAAAGTTATTGTCATTATTAAATGATTGCTTTTTCGGACGTTTTAGGCTCAGAGAAGTGCAAAAATGGGCTTTCCAGCCTGCAAGTCACACTTTTATGAAAACTTGCATAACTCAAAAACTTGAGCTTTTTTCACCAAATCTGCACTAAATATAGAAAATTCAGAAGATTTCCAACCTAGAAAAGCAAGAATTATGATTCTAGCATGCATGGTTCCAAAGTTATTGTCATTATTAAATGATTGCTTTTTCGGACGTTTCAGGCGCAGATAAGCTTAAAAATGGGCTTTCCAGCCTGCAAGTCACACTTTTATGAAAACTTGCATAACTCAAAAAGTTGAGCTTTTTTCACCAAATCTGCACTAAATATAGAAAATTCAGAAGATTTCCAACCCAGGAAAGCAAGATTTATGATTCTAGCATGCATGGTTCAAAAGTTATTGTCATTATTAAATGATTGCTTTTTCGGACGTTTTAGGCTCAGAGAAGTGCAAAAATGGGCTTTCCAGCCTGCAAGTCACACTTTTATGAAAACTTGCATAACTCAAAAACTTGAGCTTTTTTCACCAAATCTGCACTAAATATAGAAAATTCAGAAGATTTCCAACCTAGAAAAGCAAGAATTATGATTCTAGCATGCATGGTTCCAAAGTTATTGTCATTATTAAATGATTGCTTTTTCGGACGTTTCAGGCGCAGATAAGCTTAAAAATGGGCTTTCCAGCCTGCAAGTCACACTTTTATGAAAACTTGCATAACTCAAAAAGTTGAGCTTTTTTCACCAAATCTGCACTAAATATAGAAAATTCAGAAGATTTCCAACCTAGAAAAGCAAGAATTATGATTCTAGCATGCATGGTTCCAAAGTTATTGTCATTATTAAATGATTGCTTTTTCGGACGTTTCAGGCGCAGATAAGCTTAAAAATGGGCTTTCCAGCCTGCAAGTCACACTTTTATGAAAACTTGCATAACTCAAAAAGTTGAGCTTTTTTCACCAAATCTGCACTAAATATAGAAAATTCAGAAGATTTCCAACCCAGGAAAGCAAGAATTATGATTCTAGCATGCATGGTTCAAAAGTTATTGTCATTATTAAATGATTGCTTTTTCGGACGTTTTTGGCTCAGAGAAGTGCAAAAATGGGCTTTCCAGCCTGCAAGTCACACTTTTGTGAAAACTTGCATAACTCAAAAACTTGAGCTTTTTTCACCAAATCTGCACTAAATATAGAAAATTCAGAAGATTTCCAACCTAGAAAAGCAAGAATTATGATTCTAGCATGCATGGTTCCAAAGTTATTGTCATTATTAAATGATTGCTTTTTCGGACGTTTCAGGCGCAGATAAGCTTAAAAATGGGCTTTCCAGCCTGCAAGTCACACTTTTATGAAAACTTGCATAACTCAAAAAGTTGAGCTTTTTTCACCAAATCTGCACTAAATATAGAAAATTCAGAAGATTTCCAACCCAGGAAAGCAAGAATTATGATTCTAGCATGCATGGTTCCAAAGTTATTGTCATTATTAAATGATTGCTTTTTCGGACGTTTCAGGCGCAGATAAGCTTAAAAATGGGCTTTCCAGCCTGCAAGTCACACTTTTATGAAAACTTGCATAACTCAAAAAGTTGAGCTTTTTTCACCAAATCTGCACTAAATATAGAAAATTCAGAAGATTTCCAACCCAGGAAAGCAAGAATTATGATTCTAGCATGCATGGTTCAAAAGTTATTGTCATTATTAAATGATTGCTTTTTCGGACGTTTCAGGCGCAGATAAGCTTAAAAATGGGCTTTCCAGCCTGCAAGTCACACTTTTATGAAAACTTGCATAACTCAAAAAGTTGAGCTTTTTTCACCAAATCTGCACTAAATATAGAAAATTCAGAAGATTTCCAACCCAGGAAAGCAAGATTTATGATTCTAGCATGCATGGTTCAAAAGTTATTGTCATTATTAAATGATTGCTTTTTCGGACGTTTTAGGCTCAGAGAAGTGCAAAAATGGGCTTTCCAGCCTGCAAGTCACACTTTTATGAAAACTTGCATAACTCAAAAACTTGAGCTTTTTTCACCAAATCTGCACTAAATATAGAAAATTCAGAAGATTTCCAACCTAGAAAAGCAAGAATTATGATTCTAGCATGCATGGTTCCAAAGTTATTGTCATTATTAAATGATTGCTTTTTCGGACGTTTCAGGCGCAGATAAGCTTAAAAATGGGCTTTCCAGCCTGCAAGTCACACTTTTATGAAAACTTGCATAACTCAAAAAGTTGAGCTTTTTTCACCAAATCTGCACTAAATATAGAAAATTCAGAAGATTTCCAACCCAGGAAAGCAAGAATTATGATTCTAGCATGCATGGTTCCAAAGTTATTGTCATTATTAAATGATTGCTTTTTCGGACGTTTCAGGCGCAGATAAGCTTAAAAATGGGCTTTCCAGCCTGCAAGTCACACTTTTATGAAAACTTGCATAACTCAAAAAGTTGAGCTTTTTTCACCAAATCTGCACTAAAAATAGAAAATTCAGAAGATTTCCAACCCAGGAAAGCAAGAATTATGATTCTAGCATGCATGGTTCAAAAGTTATTGTCATTATTAAATGATTGCTTTTTCGGACGTTTCAGGCGCAGATAAGCTTAAAAATGGGCTTTCCAGCCTGCAAGTCACACTTTTATGAAAACTTGCATAACTCAAAAAGTTGAGCTTTTTTCACCAAATCTGCACTAAATATAGAAAATTCAGAAGATTTCCAACCCAGGAAAGCAAGAATTATGATTCTAGCATGCATGGTTCCAAAGTTATTGTCATTATTAAATGATTGCTTTTTCGGACGTTTCAGGCGCAGATAAGCTTAAAAATGGGCTTTCCAGCCTGCAAGTCACACTTTTATGAAAACTTGCATAACTCAAAAAGTTGGGCTTTTTTCACCAAATCTGCACTAAATATAGAAAATTCAGAAGATTTCCAACCCAGGAAAGCAAGATTTATGATTCTAGCATGCATGGTTCAAAAGTTATTGTCATTATTAAATGATTGCTTTTTCGGGCGTTTTAGGCTCAGAGAAGTGCAAAAATGGGCTTTCCAGCCTGCAAGTCACACTTTTATGAAAACTTGCATAACTCAAAAACTTGAGCTTTTTTCACCAAATCTGCACTAAATATAGAAAATTCAGAAGATTTCCAACCTAGAAAAGCAAGAATTATGATTCTAGCATGCATGGTTCCAAAGTTATTGTCATTATTAAATGATTGCTTTTTCGGACGTTTCAGGCGCAGATAAGCTTAAAAATGGGCTTTCCAGCCTGCAAGTCACACTTTTATGAAAACTTGCATAACTCAAAAAGTTGAGCTTTTTTCACCAAATCTGCACTAAATATAGAAAATTCAGAAGATTTCCAACCCAGGAAAGCAAGAATTATGATTCTAGCATGCATGGTTCCAAAGTTATTGTCATTATTAAATGATTGCTTTTTCGGACGTTTCAGGCGCAGATAAGCTTAAAAATGGGCTTTCCAGCCTGCAAGTCACACTTTTATGAAAACTTGCATAACTCAAAAAGTTGAGCTTTTTTCACCAAATCTGCACTAAAAATAGAAAATTCAGAAGATTTCCAACCCAGGAAAGCAAGAATTATGATTCTAGCATGCATGGTTCAAAAGTTATTGTAATTATTAAATGATTGCTTTTTCGGACGTTTCAGGCGCAGATAAGCTTAAAAATGGGCTTTCCAGCCTGCAAGTCACACTTTTATGAAAACTTGCATAACTCAAAAAGTTGAGCTTTTTTCACCAAATCGCCACTAAATATAGAAAATTCAGAAGATTTCCAACCCAGGAAAGCAAGATTTATGATTCTAGCATGCATGGTTCAAAAGTTATTGTCATTATTAAATGATTGCTTTTTCGGACGTTTTAGGCTCAGAGAAGTGCAAAAATGGGCTTTCCAGCCTGCAAGTCACACTTTTATGAAAACTTGCATAACTCAAAAACTTGAGCTTTTTTCACCAAATCTGCACTAAATATAGAAAATTCAGAAGATTTCCAACCTAGAAAAGCAAGAATTATGATTCTAGCATGCATGGTTCCAAAGTTATTGTCATTATTAAATGATTGCTTTTTCGGACGTTTCAGGCGCAGATAAGCTTAAAAATGGGCTTTCCAGCCTGCAAGTCACACTTTTATGAAAACTTGCATAACTCAAAAAGTTGAGCTTTTTTCACCAAATCTGCACTAAATATAGAAAATTCAGAAGATTTCCAACCCAGGAAAGCAAGAATTATGATTCTAGCATGCATGGTTCCAAAGTTATTGTCATTATTAAATGATTGCTTTTTCGGACGTTTCAGGCGCAGATAAGCTTAAAAATGGGCTTTCCAGCCTGCAAGTCACACTTTTATGAAAACTTGCATAACTCAAAAAGTTGAGCTTTTTTCACCAAATCTGCACTAAAAATAGAAAATTCAGAAGATTTCCAACCCAGGAAAGCAAGAATTATGATTCTAGCATGCATGGTTCAAAAGTTATTGTCATTATTAAATGATTGCTTTTTCGGACGTTTCAGGCGCAGATAAGCTTAAAAATGGCCTTTCCAGCCTGCAAGTCACACTTTTATGAAAACTTGCATAACTCAAAAAGTTGAGCTTTTTTCACCAAATCTGCACTAAATATAGAAAATTCAGAAGATTTCCAACCCAGGAAAGCAAGAATTATGATTCTAGCATGCATGGTTCAAAAGTTATTGTCATTATTAAATGATTGCTTTTTCGGACGTTTCAGGCGCAGATAAGCTTAAAAATGGGCTTTCCAGCCTGCAAGTCACACTTTTATGAAAACTTGCATAACTCAAAAAGTTGAGCTTTTTTCACCAAATCTGCACTAAATATAGAAAATTCAGAAGATTTCCAACCCAGGAAAGCAAGATTTATGATTCTAGCATGCATGGTTCAAAAGTTATTGTCATTATTAAATGATTGCTTTTTCGGACGTTTTAGGCTCAGAGAAGTGCAAAAATGGGCTTTCCAGCCTGCAAGTCACACTTTTATGAAAACTTGCATAACTCAAAAACTTGAGCTTTTTTCACGCAAATCTGCACTAAATATAGAAAATTCAGAAGATTTCCAACCTAGAAAAGCAAGAATTATGATTCTAGCATGCATGGTTCCAAAGTTATTGTCATTATTAAATGATTGCTTTTTCGGACGTTTCAGGCGCAGATAAGCTTAAAAATGGGCTTTCCAGCCTGCAAGTCACACTTTATGAAAACTTGCATAACTCAAAAAGTTGAGCTTTTTTCACCAAATCTGCACTAAATATAGAAAATTCAGAAGATTTCCAACCCAGGAAAGCAAGAATTATGATTCTAGCATGCATGGTTCAAAAGTTATTGTCATTATTAAATGATTGCTTTTTCGGACGTTTCAGGCGCAGATAAGCTTAAAAATGGGCTTTCCAGCCTGCAAGTCACACTTTTATGAAAACTTGCATAACTCAAAAAGTTGAGCTTTTTTCACCAAATCTGCACTAAATATAGAAAATTCAGAAGATTTCCAACCCGGGAAAGCAAGATTTATGATTCTAGCATGCATGGTTCAAAAGTTATTGTCATTATTAAATGATTGCTTTTTCGGACGTTTTAGGCTCAGAGAAGTGCAAAAATGGGCTTTCCAGCCTGCAAGTCACACTTTTATGAAAACTTGCATAACTCAAAAACTTGAGCTTTTTTCACCAAATCTGCACTAAATATAGAAAATTCAGAAGATTTCCAACCTAGAAAAGCAAGAATTATGATTCTAGCATGCATGGTTCCAAAGTTATTGTCATTATTAAATGATTGCTTTTTCGGACGTTTCAGGCGCAGATAAGCTTAAAAATGGGCTTTCCAGCCTGCAAGTCACACTTTTATGAAAACTTGCATAACTCAAAAAGTTCAGTTTTTTTTACCAAATCTGCACTATATATAGAAAATTCAGAAGATTTCCAACCCAGGAAAGCAAGAATTATGATTCTAGCATGCATGGTTCAAAAGTTATTGTCATTATTAAATGATTGCTTTTTCGGACGTTTCAGGCGCAGATAAGCTTAAAAATGGGCTTTCCAGCCTGCAAGTCACACTTTTATGAAAACTTGCATAACTCAAAAAGTTGAGCTTTTTTCACCAAATCTGCACTAAATATAGAAAATTCAGAAGATTTCCAACCCAGGAAAGCAAGAATTATGATTGTAGCATGCATGGTTCAAAAGTTATTGTCATTATTAAATGATTGCTTTTTCGGACGTTTCAGGCGCAGATAAGCTTAAAAATGGGCTTTCACGCCTGCAAGTCACACTTTTATGAAAACTTGCATAACTCAAAAAGTTGAGCTTTTTTCACCAAATCTGCACTAAATATAGAAAATTCAGAAGATTTCCAACCCAGGAAAGCAAGAATTATGATTCTAGCATGCATGGTTCAAAAGTTATTGTCATTATTAAATGATTGCTTTTTCGGACGTTTTAGGCTCAGAGAAGTGCAAAAATGGGCTTTCCAGCCTGCAAGTCACACTTTTATGAAAACTTGCATAACTCAAAAACTTGAGCTTTTTTCACCAAATCTGCACTAAATATAGAAAATTCAGAAGATTTCCAACCTAGAAAAGCAAGAATTATGATTCTAGCATGCATGGTTCCAAAGTTATTGTCATTATTAAATGATTGCTTTTTCGGACGTTTCAGGCGCAGATAAGCTTAAAAATGGGCTTTCCAGCCTGCAAGTCACACTTTTATGAAAACTTGCATAACTCAAAAAGTTGAGCTTTTTTCACCAAATCTGCACTAAATATAGAAAATTCAGAAGATTTCCAACCCAGGAAAGCAAGATTTATGATTCTAGCATGCATGGTTCAAAAGTTATTGTCATTATTAAATGATTGCTTTTTCGGACGTTTTAGGCTCAGAGAAGTGCAAAAATGGGCTTTCCAGCCTGCAAGTCACACTTTTATGAAAACTTGCATAACTCAAAAACTTGAGCTTTTTTCACCAAATCTGCACTAAATATAGAAAATTCAGAAGATTTACAACCTAGAAAAGCAAGAATTATGATTCTAGCATGCATGGTTCCAAAGTTATTGTCATTATTAAATGATTGCTTTTTCGGACGTTTCAGGCGCAGATAAGCTTAAAAATGGGCTTTCCAGCCTGCAAGTCACACTTTTATGAAAACTTGCATAACTCAAAAAGTTCAGTTTTTTTTACCAAATCTGCACTATATATAGAAAATTCAGAAGATTTCCAACCCAGGAAAGCAAGAATTATGATTCTAGCATGCATGGTTCAAAAGTTATTGTCATTATTAAATGATTGCTTTTTCGGACGTTTCAGGCGCAGATAAGCTTAAAAATGGGCTTTCCAGCCTGCAAGTCACACTTTTATGAAAACTTGCATAACTCAAAAAGTTGAGCTTTTTTCACCAAATCTGCACTAAATATAGAAAATTCAGAAGATTTCCAACCCAGGAAAGCAAGATTTATGATTCTAGCATGCATGGTTCAAAAGTTATTGTCATTATTAAATGATTGCTTTTTCGGACGTTTTAGGCTCAGAGAAGTGCAAAAATGGGCTTTCCAGCCTGCAAGTCACACTTTTATGAAAACTTGCATAACTCAAAAACTTGAGCTTTTTTCACCAAATCTGCACTAAATATAGAAAATTCAGAAGATTTCCAACCTAGAAAAGCAAGAATTATGATTCTAGCATGCATGGTTCCAAAGTTATTGTCATTATTAAATGATTGCTTTTTCGGACGTTTCAGGCGCAGATAAGCTTAAAAATGGGCTTTCCAGCCTGC
Organism: Urocampus carinirostris; assembly: GCF_059441175.1. Lineage (NCBI taxonomy): Eukaryota > Metazoa > Chordata > Actinopteri > Syngnathiformes > Syngnathidae > Urocampus > Urocampus carinirostris. Next base: position 41,676 of record NW_028283200.1, read on the forward strand.
AAGTCACACTTTTATGAAAACTTGCATAACTCAAAAAGTTGAGCTTTTTTCACCAAATCTGCACTAAATATAGAAAATTCAGAAGATTTCCAACCTAGAAAAGCAAGAATTATGATTCTAGCATGCATGGTTCCAAAGTTATTGTCATTATTAAATGATTGCTTTTTCGGACGTTTCAGGCGCAGATAAGCTTAAAAATGGGCTTTCCAGCCTGCAAGTCACACTTTTATGAAAACTTGCATAACTCAAAAAGTTGAGCTTTTTTCACCAAATCTGCACTAAATATAGAAAATTCAGAAGATTTCCAACCCAGGAAAGCAAGAATTATGATTGTAGCATGCATGGTTCAAAAGTTATTGTCATTATTAAATGATTGCTTTTTCGGACGTTTCAGGCGCAGATAAGCTTAAAAATGGGCTTTCCAGCCTGCAAGTCACACTTTTATGAAAACTTGCATAACTCAAAAAGTTGAGCTTTTTTCACCAAATCTGCACTAAATATAGAAAATTCAGAAGATTTCCAACCCAGGAAAGCAAGATTTATGATTCTAGCATGCATGGTTCAAAAGTTATTGTCATTATTAAATGATTGCTTTTTCGGACGTTTTAGGCTCAGAGAAGTGCAAAAATGGGCTTTCCAGCCTGCAAGTCACACTTTTATGAAAACTTGCATAACTCAAAAACTTGAGCTTTTTTCACCAAATCTGCACTAAATATAGAAAATTCAGAAGATTTCCAACCTAGAAAAGCAAGAATTATGATTCTAGCATGCATGGTTCCAAAGTTATTGTCATTATTAAATGATTGCTTTTTCGGACGTTTCAGGCGCAGATAAGCTTAAAAATGGGCTTTCCAGCCTGCAAGTCACACTTTTATGAAAACTTGCATAACTCAAAAAGTTGAGCTTTTTTCACCAAATCTGCACTAAATATAGAAAATTCAGAAGATTTCCAACCCAGGAAAGCAAGAATTATGATTGTAGCATGCATGGTTCAAAAGTTATTGTCATTATTAAATGATTGCTTTTTCGGACGTTTCAGGCGCAGATAAGCTTAAAAATGGGCTTTCACGCCTGCAAGTCACACTTTTATGAAAACTTGCATAACTCAAAAAGTTGAGCTTTTTTCACCAAATCTGCACTAAATATAGAAAATTCAGAAGATTTCCAACCCAGGAAAGCAAGAATTATGATTCTAGCATGCATGGTTCAAAAGTTATTGTCATTATTAAATGATTGCTTTTTCGGACGTTTTAGGCTCAGAGAAGTGCAAAAATGGGCTTTCCAGCCTGCAAGTCACACTTTTATGAAAACTTGCATAACTCAAAAACTTGAGCTTTTTTCACCAAATCTGCACTAAATATAGAAAATTCAGAAGATTTCCAACCTAGAAAAGCAAGAATTATGATTCTAGCATGCATGGTTCCAAAGTTATTGTCATTATTAAATGATTGCTTTTTCGGACGTTTCAGGCGCAGATAAGCTTAAAAATGGGCTTTCCAGCCTGCAAGTCACACTTTTATGAAAACTTGCATAACTCAAAAAGTTGAGCTTTTTTCACCAAATCTGCACTAAATATAGAAAATTCAGAAGATTTCCAACCCAGGAAAGCAAGATTTATGATTCTAGCATGCATGGTTCAAAAGTTATTGTCATTATTAAATGATTGCTTTTTCGGACGTTTTAGGCTCAGAGAAGTGCAAAAATGGGCTTTCCAGCCTGCAAGTCACACTTTTATGAAAACTTGCATAACTCAAAAACTTGAGCTTTTTTCACCAAATCTGCACTAAATATAGAAAATTCAGAAGATTTACAACCTAGAAAAGCAAGAATTATGATTCTAGCATGCATGGTTCCAAAGTTATTGTCATTATTAAATGATTGCTTTTTCGGACGTTTCAGGCGCAGATAAGCTTAAAAATGGGCTTTCCAGCCTGCAAGTCACACTTTTATGAAAACTTGCATAACTCAAAAAGTTCAGTTTTTTTTACCAAATCTGCACTATATATAGAAAATTCAGAAGATTTCCAACCCAGGAAAGCAAGAATTATGATTCTAGCATGCATGGTTCAAAAGTTATTGTCATTATTAAATGATTGCTTTTTCGGACGTTTCAGGCGCAGATAAGCTTAAAAATGGGCTTTCCAGCCTGCAAGTCACACTTTTATGAAAACTTGCATAACTCAAAAAGTTGAGCTTTTTTCACCAAATCTGCACTAAATATAGAAAATTCAGAAGATTTCCAACCCAGGAAAGCAAGATTTATGATTCTAGCATGCATGGTTCAAAAGTTATTGTCATTATTAAATGATTGCTTTTTCGGACGTTTTAGGCTCAGAGAAGTGCAAAAATGGGCTTTCCAGCCTGCAAGTCACACTTTTATGAAAACTTGCATAACTCAAAAACTTGAGCTTTTTTCACCAAATCTGCACTAAATATAGAAAATTCAGAAGATTTCCAACCTAGAAAAGCAAGAATTATGATTCTAGCATGCATGGTTCCAAAGTTATTGTCATTATTAAATGATTGCTTTTTCGGACGTTTCAGGCGCAGATAAGCTTAAAAATGGGCTTTCCAGCCTGCAAGTCACACTTTTATGAAAACTTGCATAACTCAAAAAGTTGAGCTTTTTTCACCAAATCTGCACTAAATATAGAAAATTCAGAAGATTTCCAACCCAGGAAAGCAAGAATTATGATTGTAGCATGCATGGTTCAAAAGTTATTGTCATTATTAAATGATTGCTTTTTCGGACGTTTCAGGCGCAGATAAGCTTAAAAATGGGCTTTCCAGCCTGCAAGTCACACTTTTATGAAAACTTGCATAACTCAAAAAGTTGAGCTTTTTTCACCAAATCTGCACTAAATATAGAAAATTCAGAAGATTTCCAACCCAGGAAAGCAAGATTTATGATTCTAGCATGCATGGTTCAAAAGTTATTGTCATTATTAAATGATTGCTTTTTCGGACGTTTTAGGCTCAGAGAAGTGCAAAAATGGGCTTTCCAGCCTGCAAGTCACACTTTTATGAAAACTTGCATAACTCAAAAACTTGAGCTTTTTTCACCAAATCTGCACTAAATATAGAAAATTCAGAAGATTTCCAACCTAGAAAAGCAAGAATTATGATTCTAGCATGCATGGTTCCAAAGTTATTGTCATTATTAAATGATTGCTTTTTCGGACGTTTCAGGCGCAGATAAGCTTAAAAATGGGCTTTCCAGCCTGCAAGTCACACTTTTATGAAAACTTGCATAACTCAAAAAGTTGAGCTTTTTTCACCAAATCTGCACTAAATATAGAAAATTCAGAAGATTTCCAACCCAGGAAAGCAAGAATTATGATTGTAGCATGCATGGTTCAAAAGTTATTGTCATTATTAAATGATTGCTTTTTCGGACGTTTCAGGCGCAGATAAGCTTAAAAATGGGCTTTCCAGCCTGCAAGTCACACTTTTATGAAAACTTGCATAACTCAAAAAGTTGAGCTTTTTTCACCAAATCTGCACTAAATATAGAAAATTCAGAAGATTTCCAACCCAGGAAAGCAAGATTTATGATTCTAGCATGCATGGTTCAAAAGTTATTGTCATTATTAAATGATTGCTTTTTCGGACGTTTTAGGCTCAGAGAAGTGCAAAAATGGGCTTTCCAGCCTGCAAGTCACACTTTTATGAAAACTTGCATAACTCAAAAACTTGAGCTTTTTTCACCAAATCTGCACTAAATATAGAAAATTCAGAAGATTTCCAACCTAGAAAAGCAAGAATTATGATTCTAGCATGCATGGTTCCAAAGTTATTGTCATTATTAAATGATTGCTTTTTCGGACGTTTCAGGCGCAGATAAGCTTAAAAATGGGCTTTCCAGCCTGCAAGTCACACTTTTATGAAAACTTGCATAACTCAAAAAGTTGAGCTTTTTTCACCAAATCTGCACTAAATATAGAAAATTCAGAAGATTTCCAACCCAGGAAAGCAAGAATTATGATTCTAGCATGCATGGTTCAAAAGTTATTGTCATTATTAAATGATTGCTTTTTCGGACGTTTCAGGCGCAGATAAGCTTAAAAATGGGCTTTCCAGCCTGCAAGTCACACTTTTATGAAAACTTGCATAACTCAAAAAGTTGAGCTTTTTTCACCAAATCTGCACTAAATATAGAAAATTCAGAAGATTTCCAACCCAGGAAAGCAAGATTTATGATTCTAGCATGCATGGTTCAAAAGTTATTGTCATTATTAAATGATTGCTTTTTCGGACGTTTTAGGCTCAGAGAAGTGCAAAAATGGGCTTTCCAGCCTGCAAGTCACACTTTTATGAAAACTTGCATAACTCAAAAACTTGAGCTTTTTTCACCAAATCTGCACTAAATATAGAAAATTCAGAAGATTTCCAACCTAGAAAAGCAAGAATTATGATTCTAGCATGCATGGTTCCAAAGTTATTGTCATTATTAAATGATTGCTTTTTCGGACGTTTCAGGCGCAGATAAGCTTAAAAATGGGCTTTCCAGCCTGCAAGTCACACTTTTATGAAAACTTGCATAACTCAAAAAGTTGAGCTTTTTTCACCAAATCTGCACTAAATATAGAAAATTCAGAAGATTTCCAACCCAGGAAAGCAAGAATTATGATTCTAGCATGCATGGTTCAAAAGTTATTGTCATTATTAAATGATTGCTTTTTCGGACGTTTCAGGCGCAGATAAGCTTAAAAATGGGCTTTCCAGCCTGCAAGTCACACTTTTATGAAAACTTGCATAACTCAAAACGTTGAGCTTTTTTCACCAAATCTGCACTAAATATAGAAAATTCAGAAGATTTCCAACCCAGGAAAGCAAGATTTATGATTCTAGCATGCATGGTTCAAAAGTTATTGTCATTATTAAATGATTGCTTTTTCGGACGTTTTAGGCTCAGAGAAGTGCAAAAATGGGCTTTCCAGCCTGCAAGTCACACTTTTATGAAAACTTGCATAACTCAAAAACTTGAGCTTTTTTCACCAAATCTGCACTAAATATAGAAAATTCAGAAGATTTCCAACCTAGAAAAGCAAGAATTATGATTCTAGCATGCATGGTTCCAAAGTTATTGTCATTATTAAATGATTGCTTTTTCGGACGTTTCAGGCGCAGATAAGCTTAAAAATGGGCTTTCCAGCCTGCAAGTCACACTTTTATGAAAACTTGCATAACTCAAAAAGTTGAGCTTTTTTCACCAAATCTGCACTAAATATAGAAAATTCAGAAGATTTCCAACCCAGGAAAGCAAGATTTATGATTCTAGCATGCATGGTTCAAAAGTTATTGTCATTATTAAATGATTGCTTTTTCGGACGTTTTAGGCTCAGAGAAGTGCAAAAATGGGCTTTCCAGCCTGCAAGTCACACTTTTATGAAAACTTGCATAACTCAAAAACTTGAGCTTTTTTCACCAAATCTGCACTAAATATAGAAAATTCAGAAGATTTCCAACCTAGAAAAGCAAGAATTATGATTCTAGCATGCATGGTTCCAAAGTTATTGTCATTATTAAATGATTGCTTTTTCGGACGTTTCAGGCGCAGATAAGCTTAAAAATGGGCTTTCCAGCCTGCAAGTCACACTTTTATGAAAACTTGCATAACTCAAAAAGTTGAGCTTTTTTCACCAAATCTGCACTAAATATAGAAAATTCAGAAGATTTCCAACCCAGGAAAGCAAGAATTATGATTCTAGCATGCATGGTTCAAAAGTTATTGTCATTATTAAATGATTGCTTTTTCGGACGTTTCAGGCGCAGATAAGCTTAAAAATGGGCTTTCCAGCCTGCAAGTCACACTTTTATGAAAACTTGCATAACTCAAAAAGTTGAGCTTTTTTCACCAAATCTGCACTAAATATAGAAAATTCAGAAGATTTCCAACCCAGGAAAGCAAGATTTATGATTCTAGCATGCATGGTTCAAAAGTTATTGTCATTATTAAATGATTGCTTTTTCGGACGTTTTAGGCTCAGAGAAGTGCAAAAATGGGCTTTCCAGCCTGCAAGTCACACTTTTATGAAAACTTGCATAACTCAAAAACTTGAGCTTTTTTCACCAAATCTGCACTAAATATAGAAAATTCAGAAGATTTCCAACCTAGAAAAGCAAGAATTATGATTCTAGCATGCATGGTTCCAAAGTTATTGTCATTATTAAATGATTGCTTTTTCGGACGTTTCAGGCGCAGATAAGCTTAAAAATGGGCTTTCCAGCCTGCAAGTCACACTTTTATGAAAACTTGCATAACTCAAAAAGTTGAGCTTTTTTCACCAAATCTGCACTAAATATAGAAAATTCAGAAGATTTCCAACCCAGGAAAGCAAGAATTATGATTCTAGCATGCATGGTTCAAAAGTTATTGTCATTATTAAATGATTGCTTTTTCGGACGTTTCAGGCGCAGATAAGCTTAAAAATGGGCTTTCCAGCCTGCAAGTCACAGTTTTATGAAAACTTGCATAACTCAAAAAGTTGAGCTTTTTTCACCAAATCTACACTAAATATAGAAAATTCAGAAGATTTCCAACCCAGGAAAGCAAGATTTATGATTCTAGCATGCATGGTTCAAAAGTTATTGTCATTATTAAATGATTGCTTTTTCGGACGTTTTAGGCTCAGAGAAGTGCAAAAATGGGCTTTCCAGCCTGCAAGTCACACTTTTATGAAAACTTGCATAACTCAAAAAGTTGAGCTTTTTTCACCAAATCTGCACTAAATATAGAAAATTCAGAAGATTTCCAACCCAGGAAAGCAAGATTTATGATTCTAGCATGCATGGTTCAAAAGTTATTGTCATTATTAAATGATTGCTTTTTCGGACGTTTTAGGCTCAGAGAAGTGCAAAAATGGGCTTTCCAGCCTGCAAGTCACACTTTTATGAAAACTTGCATAACTCAAAAACTTGAGCTTTTTTCACCAAATCTGCACTAAATATAGAAAATTCAGAAGATTTCCAACCTAGAAAAGCAAGAATTATGATTCTAGCATGCATGGTTCCAAAGTTATTGTCATTATTAAATGATTGCTTTTTCGGACGTTTCAGGCGCAGATAAGCTTAAAAATGGGCTTTCCAGCCTGCAAGTCACACTTTTATGAAAACTTGCATAACTCAAAAAGTTGAGCTTTTTTCACCAAATCTGCACTAAATATAGAAAATTCAGAAGATTTCCAACCCAGGAAAGCAAGAATTATGATTCTAGCATGCATGGTTCAAAAGTTATTGTCATTATTAAATGATTGCTTTTTCGGACGTTTCAGGCGCAGATAAGCTTAAAAATGGGCTTTCCAGCCTGCAAGTCACACTTTTATGAAAACTTGCATAACTCAAAAAGTTGAGCTTTTTTCACCAAATCTGCACTAAATATAGAAAATTCAGAAGATTTCCAACCCAGGAAAGCAAGATTTATGATTCTAGCATGCATGGTTCAAAAGTTATTGTCATTATTAAATGATTGCTTTTTCGGACGTTTTAGGCTCAGAGAAGTGCAAAAATGGGCTTTCCAGCCTGCAAGTCACACTTTTATGAAAACTTGCATAACTCAAAAACTTGAGCTTTTTTCACCAAATCTGCACTAAATATAGAAAATTCAGAAGATTTCCAACCTAGAAAAGCAAGAATTATGATTCTAGCATGCATGGTTCCAAAGTTATTGTCATTATTAAATGATTGCTTTTTCGGACGTTTCAGGCGCAGATAAGCTTAAAAATGGGCTTTCCAGCCTGCAAGTCACACTTTTATGAAAACTTGCATAACTCAAAAAGTTGAGCTTTTTTCACCAAATCTGCACTAAATATAGAAAATTCAGAAGATTTCCAACCCAGGAAAGCAAGAATTATGATTCTAGCATGCATGGTTCAAAAGTTATTGTCATTATTAAATGATTGCTTTTTCGGACGTTTCAGGCGCAGATAAGCTTAAAAATGGGCTTTCCAGCCTGCAAGTCACAGTTTTATGAAAACTTGCATAACTCAAAAAGTTGAGCTTTTTTCACCAAATCTACACTAAATATAGAAAATTCAGAAGATTTCCAACCCAGGAAAGCAAGATTTATGATTCTAGCATGCATGGTTCAAAAGTTATTGTCATTATTAAATGATTGCTTTTTCGGACGTTTTAGGCTCAGAGAAGTGCAAAAATGGGCTTTCCAGCCTGCAAGTCACACTTTTATGAAAACTTGCATAACTCAAAAACTTGAGCTTTTTTCACCAAATCTGCACTAAATATAGAAAATTCAGAAGATTTCCAACCTAGAAAAGCAAGAATTATGATTCTAGCATGCATGGTTCCAAAGTTATTGTCATTATTAAATGATTGCTTTTTCGGACGTTTCAGGCGCAGATAAGCTTAAAAATGGGCTTTCCAGCCTGCAAGTCACACTTTTATGAAAACTTGCATAACTCAAAAAGTTGAGCTTTTTTCACCAAATCTGCACTAAATATAGAAAATTCAGAAGATTTCCAACCCAGGAAAGCAAGAATTATGATTGTAGCATGCATGGTTCAAAAGTTATTGTCATTATTAAATGATTGCTTTTTCGGACGTTTCAGGCGCAGATAAGCTTAAAAATGGGCTTTCCAGCCTGCAAGTCACACTTTTATGAAAACTTGCATAACTCAAAACGTTGAGCTTTTTTCACCAAATCTGCACTAAATATAGAAAATTCAGAAGATTTCCAACCCAGGAAAGCAAGATTTATGATTCTAGCATGCATGGTTCAAAAGTTATTGTCATTATTAAATGATTGCTTTTTCGGACGTTTTAGGCTCAGAGAAGTGCAAAAATGGGCTTTCCAGCCTGCAAGTCACACTTTTATGAAAACTTGCATAACTCAAAAACTTGAGCTTTTTTCACCAAATCTGCACTAAATATAGAAAATTCAGAAGATTTCCAACCTAGAAAAGCAAGAATTATGATTCTAGCATGCATGGTTCCAAAGTTATTGTCATTATTAAATGATTGCTTTTTCGGACGTTTCAGGCGCAGATAAGCTTAAAAATGGGCTTTCCAGCCTGCAAGTCACACTTTTATGAAAACTTGCATAACTCAAAAAGTTGAGCTTTTTTCACCAAATCTGCACTAAATATAGAAAATTCAGAAGATTTCCAACCCAGGAAAGCAAGAATTATGATTCTAGCATGCATGGTTCAAAAGTTATTGTCATTATTAAATGATTGCTTTTTCGGACGTTTCAGGCGCAGATAAGCTTAAAAATGGGCTTTCCAGCCTGCAAGTCACACTTTTATGAAAACTTGCATAACTCAAAAAGTTGAGCTTTTTTCACCAAATCTGCACTAAATATAGAAAATTCAGAAGATTTCCAACCCAGGAAAGCAAGATTTATGATTCTAGCATGCATGGTTCAAAAGTTATTGTCATTATTAAATGATTGCTTTTTCGGACGTTTTAGGCTCAGAGAAGTGCAAAAATGGGCTTTCCAGCCTGCAAGTCACACTTTTATGAAAACTTGCATAACTCAAAAACTTGAGCTTTTTTCACCAAATCTGCACTAAATATAGAAAATTCAGAAGATTTCCAACCTAGAAAAGCAAGAATTATGATTCTAGCATGCATGGTTCCAAAGTTATTGTCATTATTAAATGATTGCTTTTTCGGACGTTTCAGGCGCAGATAAGCTTAAAAATGGGCTTTCCAGCCTGCAAGTCACACTTTTATGAAAACTTGCATGACTCAAAAAGTTGAGCGTTTTTCACCAAATCTGCACTAAATATAGAAAATTCAGAAGATTTCCAACCCAGGAAAGCAAGAATTATGATTCTAGCATGCATGGTTCAAAAGTTATTGTCATTATTAAATGATTGCTTTTTCGGACGTTTCAGGCGCAGATAAGCTTAAAAATGGGCTTTCCAGCCTGCAAGTCACACTTTTATGAAAACTTGCATAACTCAAAAAGTTGAGCTTTTTTCACCAAATCTGCACTAAATATAGAAAATTCAGAAGATTTCCAACCCAGGAAAGCAAGATTTATGATTCTAGCATGCATGGTTCAAAAGTTATTGTCATTATTAAATGATTGCTTTTTCGGACGTTTTAGGCTCAGAGAAGTGCAAAAATGGGCTTTCCAGCCTGCAAGTCACACTTTTATGAAAACTTGCATAACTCAAAAACTTGAGCTTTTTTCACCAAATCTGCACTAAATATAGAAAATTCAGAAGATTTCCAACCCAGGAAAGCAAGAATTATGATTCTAGCATGCATGGTTCAAAAGTTATTGTCATTATTAAATGATTGCTTTTTCGGACGTTTCAGGCGCAGATAAGCTTAAAAATGGGCTTTCCAGCCTGCAAGTCACACTTTTATGAAAACTTGCATAACTCAAAAAGTTGAGCTTTTTTCACCAAATCTGCACTAAATATAGAAAATTCAGAAGATTTCCAACCCAGGAAAGCAAGAATTATGATTCTAGCATGCATGGTTCAAAAGTTATTGTCATTATTAAATGATTGCTTTTTCGGACGTTTCAGGCGCAGATAAGCTTAAAAATGGGCTTTCCAGCCTGCAAGTCACACTTTTATGAAAACTTGCATAACTCAAAAAGTTGAGCTTTTTTCACCAAATCTGCACTAAATATAGAAAATTCAGAAGATTTCCAACCCAGGAAAGCAAGATTTATGATTCTAGCATGCATGGTTCAAAAGTTATTGTCATTATTAAATGATTGCTTTTTCGGACGTTTTAGGCTCAGAGAAGTGCAAAAATGGGCTTTCCAGCCTGCAAGTCACACTTTTATGAAAACTTGCATAACTCAAAAAGTTGAGCTTTTTTCACCAAATCTGCACTAAATATAGAAAATTCAGAAGATTTCCAACCCAGGAAAGCAAGAATTATGATTCTAGCATGCATGGTTCAAAAGTTATTGTCATTATTAAATGATTGCTTTTTCGGACGTTTCAGGCGCAGATAAGCTTAAAAATGGGCTTTCCAGCCTGCAAGTCACACTTTTATGAAAACTTGCATAACTCAAAAAGTTGAGCTTTTTTCACCAAATCTGCACTAAATATAGAAAATTCAGAAGATTTCCAACCCAGGAAAGCAAGATTTATGATTCTAGCATGCATGGTTCAAAAGTTATTGTCATTATTAAATGATTTTTTTCGGACGTTTTAGGCTCAGAGAAGTGCAAAAATGGGCTTTCCAGCCTGCAAGTCACACTTTTATGAAAACTTGCATAACTCAAAAACTTGAGCTTTTTTCACCAAATCTGCACTAAATATAGAAAATTCAGAAGATTTCCAACCTAGAAAAGCAAGAATTATGATTCTAGCATGCATGGTTCCAAAGTTATTGTCATTATTAAATGATTGCTTTTTCGGACGTTTCAGGCGCAGATAAGCTTAAAAATGGGCTTTCCAGCCTGCAAGTCACACTTTTATGAAAACTTGCATAACTCAAAAAGTTGAGCGTTTTTCACCAAATCTGCACTAAATATAGAAAATTCAGAAGATTTCCAACCCAGGAAAGCAAGAATTATGATTCTAGCATGCATGGTTCAAAAGTTATTGTCATTATTAAATGATTGCTTTTTCGGACGTTTCAGGCGCAGATAAGCTTAAAAATGGGCTTT
>NW_028283201.1:10000-15000 GCF_059441175.1 Urocampus carinirostris
CTTCAATACTTTAAAATTTGAAAAACTTAGAAATTTTTCGAGAACCGGCATCTTCCCTCGGTAATTGCGAGATGCGAGGCCGCCCCTAGCCTCTGCTCTGTCGGACTCAATGGTCACGGGTGGCCGCTGATTAGCCCTGGTGCTCACCTCTCAAAATTGCGAGTCCCTAATATAATTCTGGCTGTCGGCTGGAGAAGGGGGTATAAAATCGGCACTTGAGGGAACGCCGGGCCCTCAAGTTCGGGGCCCTCTAGCGGATTTTTGAGGTACTGCACTCCCATTGGAAATGCATTGCCCATAGGAATACATGGGCGCTCCGTCCACTACAATGTAATTCCCTCACAATATCTGCCCCCGCGTGGCCGCGCGATGCTACTGCTGCCCCGTTGGGAATGAATGGGCCTTTCGGAGGCCATAAATACAGCGCCGCTGCATGGATTTTGGCGGTACTGCGGCTGTCGTTGAAAATACATGGACCCGTCTGAATGAATGGGCCTTTCGGATTCCATAAACCCAGCGCCGCTGCATGGATTTTGGCGGTACTGCGGCTGTCGCTGAAAATACATGGACCCGTCTGAATGAATGGGCCTTTCGGAGGCCATAAACTCAGCGCCGCTGCATGGATTTTGGCGGTACTGCGGCTGTCGCTGAAAATACATGGACCCGTCTGAATGAATGGACAAAATATAAATCAGACACTACAGAACACAAGCATAATCCAAGATTACAAAATCATCTCAGCCTTTAAAAGAAACAAAAACCTGAAAGACTACTTAGTAAAAAGTAAATTACCAGAAATCAACATAACACAAACGCAGGGCCCCACATTCTACAAACAAGCCACCACAGTTAGGAACACCGTCACCAACACAAACTACCTAATTAAACAAACAATCACACCTGCTACGGAAAACTGAAAATACATGGACCCGTCTGAATGTATGGGCCTTTCGGAGGCCATAAACTCAGCCAGCGCCGGGCCAGTGTTTGGGGTATTGTGCCCGCCACTAGTGGCTGAATACATAATAATAATAATAATAATAATAATTCCCTTGTATTGTCATTCTGTGTAACAATGTACACAGAACGAAATGTCGATTGCACTGGGCTAGTGTTGAGGGAACGTCGGGCCCTCAAGTTCGGTGGCTTGGAGCGGATTTTTGAGGTACTGCACTCCCATTGGAAATGCATGGGCGCTCCGTCCACTACCATGTAATTCCCTCACAATATCTGCCCCTGCGTGGCCGCGGGATGCTACTGCAGCCCCGTTGGTAATGAATGGGCCTTTCGGAGGCCATAAATACAGCGCCGCTGCATGGATTTTGGCGGTACTGCTGCTGTCGCTGAAAATACATGGACCCGTCTGAATGAATGGGCCTTTCGGAGGCCATAAACTCAGCGCCTCTGCATGGATTTTGGCGGTACTGCGGCTGTCGCTGAAAATACATGGACCCGTCTGAATGAATGGGCCTTTCGGAGGCCATAAATCCAGCGCCGCTGCATGGATTTTGGCGGTACTGCGGCTGTCGCTGAAAATACATGGACCCGTCTGAATGAATGGACAAAATATAAATCAGACACTACAGAACACAAGCATAATCCAAGATTACAAAATCATCTCAGCCTTTAAAAGAAACAAAAACCTGAAAGACTACTTAGTAAAAAGTAAATTACCAGAAATCAACATAACACAAACGCAGGGCCCCACATTCTACAAACAAGCCACCACAGTTAGGAACACCGTCACCAACACAAACTACCTAATTAAACAAACAATCACACCTGCTACGGAAAACTGAAAATACATGGACCCGTCTGAATGTATGGGCCTTTCGGAGGCCATAAACTCAGCCAGCGCCGGGCCAGTGTTTGGGGTATTGTGCCCGCCACTAGTGGCTGAATACATAATAATAATAATAATAATAATAATTCCCTTGTATTGTCATTCTGTGTAACAATGTACACAGAACGAAATGTCGATTGCACTGGGCTAGTGTTGAGGGAACGTCGGGCCCTCAAGTTCGGTGGCTTGGAGCGGATTTTTGAGGTACTGCACTCCCATTGGAAATGCATGGGCGCTCCGTCCACTACCATGTAATTCCCTCACAATATCTGCCCCTGCGTGGCCGCGGGATGCTACTGCAGCCCCGTTGGTAATGAATGGGCCTTTCGGAGGCCATAAATACAGCGCCGCTGCATGGATTTTGGCGGTACTGCTGCTGTCGCTGAAAATACATGGACCCGTCTGAATGAATGGGCCTTTCGGAGGCCATAAACTCAGCGCCTCTGCATGGATTTTGGCGGTACTGCGGCTGTCGCTGAAAATACATGGACCCGTCTGAATGAATGGGCCTTTCGGAGGCCATAAATCCAGCGCCGCTGCATGGATTTTGGCGGTACTGCGGCTGTCGCTGAAAATACATGGACCCGTCTGAATGAATGGACAAAATATAAATCAGACACTACAGAACACAAGCATAATCCAAGATTACAAAATCATCTCAGCCTTTAAAAGAAACAAAAACCTGAAAGACTACTTAGTAAAAAGTAAATTACCAGAAATCAACATAACACAAACGCAGGGCCCCACATTCTACAAACAAGCCACCACAGTTAGGAACACCGTCACCAACACAAACTACCTAATTAAACAAACAATCACACCTGCTACGGAAAACTGAAAATACATGGACCCGTCTGAATGTATGGGCCTTTCGGAGGCCATAAACTCAGCGCCGGGCCGGTGTTTGGGGAATCGTGCCCGCCACTAGTGGCTGAATCCCGGGCTAGTGTTGGGGGACTTGTGCCCGCCAATAGTGGCTGAATCCCGGGCTAGTGTTGGGGGACTTGTGCCCGCCAATAGTGGCTGAAATCCGCGCCGGTGTTTGGGGAAATGTGCGCGTATTATCGGGCCGGTGTTTGGGGAATTGCGCGCGTATTATCGGGCCGGTGTTTGGGGAATTGCGCGCGTATTATCGGGCCGGTGTTTGGGGAATTGTGCGCGTATTATCGGGCCGGTGTTTGGGGATATGCGCGCGTATTATCGGACCGGTGTTTGGGGAATTGTGCCCGCCACTAGTGGCTGAGAACTTGGCTAGTGTTTGGGGACTTGTGCCCGCCACTAGTGGCTGAAATCCGGGCCGGTGTTTGGGGAATTGTGCGCGTATTATCGGGCCGGTGTTTGGGGATATGCGCGCGTATTATCGGACCGGTGTTTGGGGAATCGTGCCCGCCACTAGTGGCTGAGAACTTGGCTAGTGTTGGGGGACTTGTGCCCGCCACTAGTGGCTGAAATCCGGGCCGGTGTTTGGGGAATTGTGCGCGTATTATCGGGCCGGTGTTTGGGGATATGCGCGCGTATTATCGGACCGGTGTTTGGGGAATCGTGCCCGCCACTAGTGGCTGAATCCCGGGCTAGTGTTGGGGGACTTGTGCCCGCCAATAGTGGCTGAAATCCGCGCCGGTGTTTGGGGAATTGTGCGCGTATTATCGGGCCGGTGTTTGGGGATATGCGCGCGTATTATCGGACCGGTGTTTGGGGAATTGTGCCCGCCACTAGTGGCTGAATCCCGGGCTAGTGTTGGGGGACTTGTGCCCGCCACTAGTGGCTGAAATCCGCGCCGGTGTTTGGGGAATTGTGCGCGTATTATCGGGCCGGTGTTTGGGGATATGCGCGCGTATTATCGGACCGGTGTTTGGGGAATTGTGCCCGCCACTAGTGGCTGAGAACTTGGCTAGTGTTGGGGGACTTGTGCCCGCCACTAGTGGCTGAAATCCGCGCCGGTGTTTGGGGAATTGTGCGCGTATTATCGGGCCGGTGTTTGGGGATATGCGCGCGTATTATCGGACCGGTGTTTGGGGAATCGTGCCCGCCACTAGTGGCTGAATCCCGGGCTAGTGTTGGGGGACTTGTGCCCGCCAATAGTGGCTGAAATCCGCGCCGGTGTTTGGGGAATTGTGCGCGTATTATCGGGCCGGTGTTTGGGGAATTGTGCCCGCCACTAGTGGCTGAGAACTTGGCTAGTGTTGGGGGACTTGTGCCCGCCACTAGTGGCTGAAATCCGCGCCGGTGTTTGGGGAATTGTGCGCGTATTATCGGGCCGGTGTTTGGGGATATGCGCGCGTATTATCGGACCGGTGTTTGGGGAATCGTGCCCGCCACTAGTGGCTGAATCCCGGGCTAGTGTTGGGGGACTTGTGCCCGCCAATAGTGGCTGAAATCCGCGCCGGTGTTTGGGGAATTGTGCGCGTATTATCGGGCCGGTGTTTGGGGATATGCGCGCGTATTATCGGACCGGTGTTTGGGGAATTGTGCCCGCCACTAGTGGCTGAGAACTGGGCTAGTGTTGGGGGACTTGTGCCCGCCACTAGTGGCTGAAATCCGGGCCGGTGTTTGGGGAATTGTGCCCGCCACTAGTGGCTGAATCCCGGGCTAGTGTTGGGGGACTAGTGGTCGTAAAACCGGGCCGGTGTTTGGGGACTTATAGGCCGACACTAGTGGCTCAAAACCGGGCTGCCGTTTGGGGACTTGTCGGGCCAACATTGGCTTGCAGCACTTGGAAAATTGCACTAAGTCCGATTGTCGGGTCACCAGGGGCTCGTGGGACTTAGAATTTGTGCCACTCCCCGGCCAGTGTTTGGGGACTGGCTGCCGCCTCCTGTGGGCCGGTCCCCGGCTGGTGTTTGGGGACCGGCTGCCGCCTCTTGTGGGCCGGTCCCCGGCTGGTGTTTGGGGACCGGCTGCCGCCTCCTGTGGGCCGGTCCCCGGCTGGTGTTTGGGGACCGGCTGCCGCCTCCTGTGGGCCGGTCCCCGGCTGGTGTTTGGGGACCGGCTGCCGCCTCCTGTGGGCCGGTCCCCGGCTGGTGTTTGGGGACCGGCTGCCGCCTCCTGTGGGCCGGTCCCCGGCTGGTGTTTGGGGACCGGCTGCCGCCTCCTGTGGGCCGGTCCCCGGCTGGTGTTTGGGGACCGGCTGCCGCCTCCTGTGGGCCGGTCCCCGGCC
>NW_028283201.1:20000-22500 GCF_059441175.1 Urocampus carinirostris
CGGCCCCGTCCCCCGAGGGGGAGCGGGAACCGGGGACGGGACGCGACCGCCGCGCCGACCGACCGGCCGCCCTGGCGCCGCCGGGTTGAGTCCCCCGAGCAGACTGCGCGGGCCCCACCCGTTTACCTCTTAACGGTTTCACGCCCTGTTGAACTCTCTCTTCAAAGTTCTTTTCAACTTTCCCTCAAGGTACTTGTCGACTATCGGTCTCGTGCCAGTATTTAGCCTTAGATGGAGTTTACCACCCGCTTTGGGCTGCATTCACAAGCAACCCGACTCCGAGAAGGCCTCGCCCCGGCGAGCCGGGGGCCGCTACCGGCCTCACACCGTCCCTGGGCTGAGCCTCTATCAGAAGGACTCGGGCCCCCGAGCGGCGCCGGGCTAAAGCGGCCTTCCGTACGCCACATTTCCCTCGCCCTACCGCAGGGCGGGGATTCGGCGCTGGGCTTTTCCCTCTTCGCTCGCCGCTACTGAGGGAATCCTGGTTAGTTTCTTTTCCTCCGCTTAGTAATATGCTTAAATTCAGCGGGTCGTCTCGTCTGATCTGAGGGCGTGCGCGTAGAGCTGTGCGGTCGGGGCCGGCGCCGGGACCGGCGCCGCCGCCATACGGCCGTTGTGATCCGTGCGGGGATCCGCTTGCTCGGCGACCCTCGCCGAGAGCAGCCCCGCGCCGCACGGACACGCGACACCGACGGGCGGACGGACGCCGAGGCGCCGACCGGGACCTTTACCTGAGGAGGGCGCCGAGCGCCGCCGCCATACGGGCCGCCGCGCGGAGCCGCGCGCGCGGAGCACCTTCTCGGTATGCTAAGTACCAGCCGTACTCACCGGCAGCCGAGAAGCACCTCCGGACGCGCGGACGCGCGACACCGACGGGCGGACGGACACGGAGCGCCGCCCGAGTCTGTATTTGAGGGTACGAAGGGACGGGGGTCCCTGCGAAACCCCAGCCGCGGAGTGGGCGGGGACACGGGTCGCGCGCCACCCGCCGGGCGGACCGGCGGAATGTCGCGGAGGGCCCGAGCCTCGCCCGCGCGGACCGGGTTCTCGCGCCACCCGCCGGACGGACCGGCGGAATGTCGCGGAGGGCCCGGCCCGCGTCCGATCGATTGGAAAGCGCCGCTCAGACAGGCGTGGCCCCGGGGTAAAACCGGGGCCGCAATGTGCGTTCAAAGTGTCGATGATCAATGTGTCCTGCAAATCACATTAGTTCTCGCAGCTAGCTGCGTTCTTCATCGACGCACGAGCCGAGTGATCCACCGCTAAGAGTCGTACGTTTGGGCCCTTTTACGTCCGCCCGGGACGATCGGAGACAAATTCACGACAGGGTTTGTACCGGAGACGAACGCGCCGCGGGTGCCGTTCGGTCGCTCCCGCGAGCGAGCCCCTAACCCGCGGCGCGGTTACCGACGGGCGCGATACGCGCGACGCCGCGACGAGCCGAGCGGGTCGGGCGCGCGGCGCTGAGGCCGGCGCCCGGCGTCTCCCGCTCGGGGCCGCGACGGCGCCCGAGACGTGCGTCTGCCCGGGTAGGTCGGGCGCTCGGCGCTGAGGCCGGCGCCCGGCGTCTCCCGCTCGGGCCTGACACGACTCGGCGACCGGACTCGCCGGGTAGGTCGGGGGCTCGGCGCTGAGGCCGGCCCCCGGCGTCTCCTACCCGGACCCCGGAAGGCCATCCGACTTGGAAGCCCCGCCGCGCCGCGAAGCGACGCTTTGGGTGTTGCTACCCGTCAGCGAGTGGGTTTGGTTTACAAGGGCGGCGCGACCGCGCTGACACCGAGGGGGGACTGGCCCCCGACCCGGCCGCGGCCTGCCCGGACTATGGATGGACAGAGGAGACCGCGGCGGACCGCGCGGAACCGAACCCCCGGTGTCCGGAGCCCCGGGAGGAACTCCGGTGTCCGGGGGCCGGCCCACGCGCGCGCTACGCGGCCCCTCGAGGGCTCCGGCCGACGGACGCGTTTGGCCGGGGAAAAAGGTAGCCGGTGGGAGCACCGTTTCGTCGCCCTGAACCTTCGTCTCGGGCGGGCGTCCCGACGCCGCCGCCATACGGCCGTTGTGATCCGTGCGGGGATCCGCTTGCTCGGCGACCCTCGCCGAGAGCAGCCCCGCGCCGCACGGACACGCGACACCGACGGGCGGACGGACGCCGGGGCGCCGGCCCGAACCGTTACCTTTAAAGGACGGGAGGTCGTCGAGGCGAGTGCCGCCCCGGAAGCGCGCGCCGGAAGCGCGAGAACCGCGCCGAGCTAGGGTCGTCGGCATAGGGGGATTCCCCGGTTACGGGGGTCCCGCGCACGGCCGCCGCCTTTCGCCCGTCGCTGGCGGTCGCCTGTCGTCGCGCCGCGCCGCGCTACTGGGGTCGTCGGACGAGCGCGCTACCCCGCTCGCACGGAGGTAGCGCGACATCGCCCGCCGCCTTTTCTCGCGTCGCGCCGCGCCGCGTGGCGCCCGCCGAACTCGCTCCGACGCGCGGCCCGGGAGTGACCCGCGCCGCGCC
>NW_028283201.1:25000-37500 GCF_059441175.1 Urocampus carinirostris
TCTTAGTGAGGCCGTCCGTACGTACCGCCCCAGCTCTTTCTGAGGCGGGTATCCACTCGGCTCGGGGGGGCCCAACGTTTGCCTAGTATCCTCGGCGCTGGAGCTTGACCCGCAAAGCCGGAGGAGCCGCACGCCCGAACACCGGCTTGCGCCGGCCGACGTGGGCCCTCCGAGGCGGGTCTCGTGTGCCAATCGCTCAGTTGGGGAACCGGCAGGCCCGTGGGCCGACGCCGGCTCACCCGGGGGTGAAGGGTGCTTCGATGGAGGCCCCCTGTCAGCCTCCGCGGAAGTCCGGCTTCAATACTTTAAAGTTTGAAAAACTTAGACATTTTTCGAGAACCGGAGCTTAGAGGGGTACATGCAAAAGCCAGGGCCGCGGGAAGCGCCCTAAATACTTCAATACTTTAAAATTTGAAAAACTTAGAAATTTTTCGAGAACCGGCATCTTCCCTCGGTAATTGCGAGATGCGAGGCCGCCCCTAGCCTCTGCTCTGTCGGACTCAATGGTCACGGGTGGCCGCTGATTAGCCCTGGTGCTCACCTCTCAAAATTGCGAGTCCCTAATATAATTCTGGCTGTCGGCTGGAGAAGGGGGTATAAAATCGGCACTTGAGGGAACGCCGGGCCCTCAAGTTCGGGGCCCTCTAGCGGATTTTTGAGGTACTGCACTCCCATTGGAAATGCATTGGCCATAGGAATACATGGGCGCTCCGTCCACTACAATGTAATTCCCTCACAATATCTGCCCCCGCGTGGCCGCGCGATGCTACTGCTGCCCCGTTGGGAATGAATGGGCCTTTCGGAGGCCATAAATACAGCGCCGCTGCATGGATTTTGGCGGTACTGCGGCTGTCGTTGAAAATACATGGACCCGTCTGAATGAATGGGCCTTTCGGATTCCATAAACCCAGCGCCGCTGCATGGATTTTGGCGGTACTGCGGCTGTCGCTGAAAATACATGGACCCGTCTGAATGAATGGGCCTTTCGGAGGCCATAAACTCAGCGCCGCTGCATGGATTTTGGCGGTACTGCGGCTGTCGCTGAAAATACATGGACCCGTCTGAATGAATGGACAAAATATAAATCAGACACTACAGAACACAAGCATAATCCAAGATTACAAAATCATCTCAGCCTTTAAAAGAAACAAAAACCTGAAAGACTACTTAGTAAAAAGTAAATTACCAGAAATCAACATAACACAAACGCAGGGCCCCACATTCTACAAACAAGCCACCACAGTTAGGAACACCGTCACCCACACAAACTACCTAATTAAACAAACAATCACACCTGCTACGGAAAACTGAAAATACATGGACCCGTCTGAATGTATGGGCCTTTCGGAGGCCATAAACTCAGCCAGCGCCGGGCCAGTGTTTGGGGTATTGTGCCCGCCACTAGTGGCTGAATACATAATAATAATAATAATAATAATAATTCCCTTGTATTGTCATTCTGTGTAACAATGTACACAGAACGAAATGTCGATTGCACTGGGCTAGTGTTGAGGGAACGTCGGGCCCTCAAGTTCGGTGGCTTGGAGCGGATTTTTGAGGTACTGCACTCCCATTGGAAATGCATGGGCGCTCCGTCCACTACCATGTAATTCCCTCACAATATCTGCCCCTGCGTGGCCGCGGGATGCTACTGCAGCCCCGTTGGTAATGAATGGGCCTTTCGGAGGCCATAAATACAGCGCCGCTGCATGGATTTTGGCGGTACTGCTGCTGTCGCTGAAAATACATGGACCCGTCTGAATGAATGGGCCTTTCGGAGGCCATAAACTCAGCGCCTCTGCATGGATTTTGGCGGTACTGCGGCTGTCGCTGAAAATACATGGACCCGTCTGAATGAATGGGCCTTTCGGAGGCCATAAATCCAGCGCCGCTGCATGGATTTTGGCGGTACTGCGGCTGTCGCTGAAAATACATGGACCCGTCTGAATGAATGGACAAAATATAAATCAGACACTACAGAACACAAGCATAATCCAAGATTACAAAATCATCTCAGCCTTTAAAAGAAACAAAAACCTGAAAGACTACTTAGTAAAAAGTAAATTACCAGAAATCAACATAACACAAACGCAGGGCCCCACATTCTACAAACAAGCCACCACAGTTAGGAACACCGTCACCCACACAAACTACCTAATTAAACAAACAATCACACCTGCTACGGAAAACTGAAAATACATGGACCCGTCTGAATGTATGGGCCTTTCGGAGGCCATAAACTCAGCCAGCGCCGGGCCAGTGTTTGGGGTATTGTGCCCGCCACTAGTGGCTGAATACATAATAATAATAATAATAATAATAATTCCCTTGTATTGTCATTCTGTGTAACAATGTACACAGAACGAAATGTCGATTGCACTGGGCTAGTGTTGAGGGAACGTCGGGCCCTCAAGTTCGGTGGCTTGGAGCGGATTTTTGAGGTACTGCACTCCCATTGGAAATGCATGGGCGCTCCGTCCACTACAATGTAATTCCCTCACAATATCTGCCCCCGCGTGGCCGCGCGATGCTACTGCTGCCCCGTTGGGAATGAATGGGCCTTTCGGAGGCCATAAATCCAGCGCCGCTGCATGGATTTTGGCGGTACTGCGGCTGTCGTTGAAAATACATGGACCCGTCTGAATGAATGGGCCTTTCGGATTCCATAAACCCAGCGCCGCTGCATGGATTTTGGCGGTACTGCGGCTGTCGCTGAAAATACATGGACCCGTCTGAATGAATGGGCCTTTCGGAGGCCATAAACTCAGCGCCGCTGCATGGATTTTGGCGGTACTGCGGCTGTCGCTGAAAATACATGGACCCGTCTGAATGAATGGACAAAATATAAATCAGACACTACAGAACACAAGCATAATCCAAGATTACAAAATCATCTCAGCCTTTAAAAGAAACAAAAACCTGAAAGACTACTTAGTAAAAAGTAAATTACCAGAAATCAACATAACACAAACGCAGGGCCCCACATTCTACAAACAAGCCACCACAGTTAGGAACACCGTCACCCACACAAACTACCTAATTAAACAAACAATCACACCTGCTACGGAAAACTGAAAATACATGGACCCGTCTGAATGTATGGGCCTTTCGGAGGCCATAAACTCAGCCAGCGCCGGGCCAGTGTTTGGGGTATTGTGCCCGCCACTAGTGGCTGAATACATAATAATAATAATAATAATAATAATTCCCTTGTATTGTCATTCTGTGTAACAATGTACACAGAACGAAATGTCGATTGCACTGGGCTAGTGTTGAGGGAACGTCGGGCCCTCAAGTTCGGTGGCTTGGAGCGGATTTTTGAGGTACTGCACTCCCATTGGAAATGCATGGGCGCTCCGTCCACTACCATGTAATTCCCTCACAATATCTGCCCCTGCGTGGCCGCGGGATGCTACTGCAGCCCCGTTGGTAATGAATGGGCCTTTCGGAGGCCATAAATACAGCGCCGCTGCATGGATTTTGGCGGTACTGCTGCTGTCGCTGAAAATACATGGACCCGTCTGAATGAATGGGCCTTTCGGAGGCCATAAACTCAGCGCCTCTGCATGGATTTTGGCGGTACTGCGGCTGTCGCTGAAAATACATGGACCCGTCTGAATGAATGGGCCTTTCGGAGGCCATAAATCCAGCGCCGCTGCATGGATTTTGGCGGTACTGCGGCTGTCGCTGAAAATACATGGACCCGTCTGAATGAATGGACAAAATATAAATCAGACACTACAGAACACAAGCATAATCCAAGATTACAAAATCATCTCAGCCTTTAAAAGAAACAAAAACCTGAAAGACTACTTAGTAAAAAGTAAATTACCAGAAATCAACATAACACAAACGCAGGGCCCCACATTCTACAAACAAGCCACCACAGTTAGGAACACCGTCACCCACACAAACTACCTAATTAAACAAACAATCACACCTGCTACGGAAAACTGAAAATACATGGACCCGTCTGAATGTATGGGCCTTTCGGAGGCCATAAACTCAGCCAGCGCCGGGCCAGTGTTTGGGGTATTGTGCCCGCCACTAGTGGCTGAATACATAATAATAATAATAATAATAATAATTCCCTTGTATTGTCATTCTGTGTAACAATGTACACAGAACGAAATGTCGATTGCACTGGGCTAGTGTTGAGGGAACGTCGGGCCCTCAAGTTCGGTGGCTTGGAGCGGATTTTTGAGGTACTGCACTCCCATTGGAAATGCATGGGCGCTCCGTCCACTACAATGTAATTCCCTCACAATATCTGCCCCCGCGTGGCCGCGCGATGCTACTGCTGCCCCGTTGGGAATGAATGGGCCTTTCGGAGGCCATAAATACAGCGCCGCTGCATGGATTTTGGCGGTACTGCGGCTGTCGTTGAAAATACATGGACCCGTCTGAATGAATGGGCCTTTCGGATTCCATAAACCCAGCGCCGCTGCATGGATTTTGGCGGTACTGCGGCTGTCGCTGAAAATACATGGACCCGTCTGAATGAATGGGCCTTTCGGAGGCCATAAACTCAGCGCCGCTGCATGGATTTTGGCGGTACTGCGGCTGTCGCTGAAAATACATGGACCCGTCTGAATGAATGGACAAAATATAAATCAGACACTACAGAACACAAGCATAATCCAAGATTACAAAATCATCTCAGCCTTTAAAAGAAACAAAAACCTGAAAGACTACTTAGTAAAAAGTAAATTACCAGAAATCAACATAACACAAACGCAGGGCCCCACATTCTACAAACAAGCCACCACAGTTAGGAACACCGTCACCCACACAAACTACCTAATTAAACAAACAATCACACCTGCTACGGAAAACTGAAAATACATGGACCCGTCTGAATGTATGGGCCTTTCGGAGGCCATAAACTCAGCCAGCGCCGGGCCAGTGTTTGGGGTATTGTGCCCGCCACTAGTGGCTGAATACATAATAATAATAATAATAATAATAATTCCCTTGTATTGTCATTCTGTGTAACAATGTACACAGAACGAAATGTCGATTGCACTGGGCTAGTGTTGAGGGAACGTCGGGCCCTCAAGTTCGGTGGCTTGGAGCGGATTTTTGAGGTACTGCACTCCCATTGGAAATGCATGGGCGCTCCGTCCACTACCATGTAATTCCCTCACAATATCTGCCCCTGCGTGGCCGCGGGATGCTACTGCAGCCCCGTTGGTAATGAATGGGCCTTTCGGAGGCCATAAATACAGCGCCGCTGCATGGATTTTGGCGGTACTGCTGCTGTCGCTGAAAATACATGGACCCGTCTGAATGAATGGGCCTTTCGGAGGCCATAAACTCAGCGCCTCTGCATGGATTTTGGCGGTACTGCGGCTGTCGCTGAAAATACATGGACCCGTCTGAATGAATGGGCCTTTCGGAGGCCATAAATCCAGCGCCGCTGCATGGATTTTGGCGGTACTGCGGCTGTCGCTGAAAATACATGGACCCGTCTGAATGAATGGACAAAATATAAATCAGACACTACAGAACACAAGCATAATCCAAGATTACAAAATCATCTCAGCCTTTAAAAGAAACAAAAACCTGAAAGACTACTTAGTAAAAAGTAAATTACCAGAAATCAACATAACACAAACGCAGGGCCCCACATTCTACAAACAAGCCACCACAGTTAGGAACACCGTCACCCACACAAACTACCTAATTAAACAAACAATCACACCTGCTACGGAAAACTGAAAATACATGGACCCGTCTGAATGTATGGGCCTTTCGGAGGCCATAAACTCAGCCAGCGCCGGGCCAGTGTTTGGGGTATTGTGCCCGCCACTAGTGGCTGAATACATAATAATAATAATAATAATAATAATTCCCTTGTATTGTCATTCTGTGTAACAATGTACACAGAACGAAATGTCGATTGCACTGGGCTAGTGTTGAGGGAACGTCGGGCCCTCAAGTTCGGTGGCTTGGAGCGGATTTTTGAGGTACTGCACTCCCATTGGAAATGCATGGGCGCTCCGTCCACTACAATGTAATTCCCTCACAATATCTGCCCCCGCGTGGCCGCGCGATGCTACTGCTGCCCCGTTGGGAATGAATGGGCCTTTCGGAGGCCATAAATACAGCGCCGCTGCATGGATTTTGGCGGTACTGCGGCTGTCGTTGAAAATACATGGACCCGTCTGAATGAATGGGCCTTTCGGATTCCATAAACCCAGCGCCGCTGCATGGATTTTGGCGGTACTGCGGCTGTCGCTGAAAATACATGGACCCGTCTGAATGAATGGGCCTTTCGGAGGCCATAAACTCAGCGCCGCTGCATGGATTTTGGCGGTACTGCGGCTGTCGCTGAAAATACATGGACCCGTCTGAATGAATGGACAAAATATAAATCAGACACTACAGAACACAAGCATAATCCAAGATTACAAAATCATCTCAGCCTTTAAAAGAAACAAAAACCTGAAAGACTACTTAGTAAAAAGTAAATTACCAGAAATCAACATAACACAAACGCAGGGCCCCACATTCTACAAACAAGCCACCACAGTTAGGAACACCGTCACCAACACAAACTACCTAATTAAACAAACAATCACACCTGCTACGGAAAACTGAAAATACATGGACCCGTCTGAATGTATGGGCCTTTCGGAGGCCATAAACTCAGCCAGCGCCGGGCCAGTGTTTGGGGTATTGTGCCCGCCACTAGTGGCTGAATACATAATAATAATAATAATAATAATAATTCCCTTGTATTGTCATTCTGTGTAACAATGTACACAGAACGAAATGTCGATTGCACTGGGCTAGTGTTGAGGGAACGTCGGGCCCTCAAGTTCGGTGGCTTGGAGCGGATTTTTGAGGTACTGCACTCCCATTGGAAATGCATGGGCGCTCCGTCCACTACCATGTAATTCCCTCACAATATCTGCCCCTGCGTGGCCGCGGGATGCTACTGCAGCCCCGTTGGTAATGAATGGGCCTTTCGGAGGCCATAAATACAGCGCCGCTGCATGGATTTTGGCGGTACTGCTGCTGTCGCTGAAAATACATGGACCCGTCTGAATGAATGGGCCTTTCGGAGGCCATAAACTCAGCGCCTCTGCATGGATTTTGGCGGTACTGCGGCTGTCGCTGAAAATACATGGACCCGTCTGAATGAATGGGCCTTTCGGAGGCCATAAATCCAGCGCCGCTGCATGGATTTTGGCGGTACTGCGGCTGTCGCTGAAAATACATGGACCCGTCTGAATGAATGGACAAAATATAAATCAGACACTACAGAACACAAGCATAATCCAAGATTACAAAATCATCTCAGCCTTTAAAAGAAACAAAAACCTGAAAGACTACTTAGTAAAAAGTAAATTACCAGAAATCAACATAACACAAACGCAGGGCCCCACATTCTACAAACAAGCCACCACAGTTAGGAACACCGTCACCAACACAAACTACCTAATTAAACAAACAATCACACCTGCTACGGAAAACTGAAAATACATGGACCCGTCTGAATGTATGGGCCTTTCGGAGGCCATAAACTCAGCCAGCGCCGGGCCAGTGTTTGGGGTATTGTGCCCGCCACTAGTGGCTGAATACATAATAATAATAATAATAATAATAATTCCCTTGTATTGTCATTCTGTGTAACAATGTACACAGAACGAAATGTCGATTGCACTGGGCTAGTGTTGAGGGAACGTCGGGCCCTCAAGTTCGGTGGCTTGGAGCGGATTTTTGAGGTACTGCACTCCCATTGGAAATGCATGGGCGCTCCGTCCACTACCATGTAATTCCCTCACAATATCTGCCCCTGCGTGGCCGCGGGATGCTACTGCAGCCCCGTTGGTAATGAATGGGCCTTTCGGAGGCCATAAATACAGCGCCGCTGCATGGATTTTGGCGGTACTGCTGCTGTCGCTGAAAATACATGGACCCGTCTGAATGAATGGGCCTTTCGGAGGCCATAAACTCAGCGCCTCTGCATGGATTTTGGCGGTACTGCGGCTGTCGCTGAAAATACATGGACCCGTCTGAATGAATGGGCCTTTCGGAGGCCATAAATCCAGCGCCGCTGCATGGATTTTGGCGGTACTGCGGCTGTCGCTGAAAATACATGGACCCGTCTGAATGAATGGACAAAATATAAATCAGACACTACAGAACACAAGCATAATCCAAGATTACAAAATCATCTCAGCCTTTAAAAGAAACAAAAACCTGAAAGACTACTTAGTAAAAAGTAAATTACCAGAAATCAACATAACACAAACGCAGGGCCCCACATTCTACAAACAAGCCACCACAGTTAGGAACACCGTCACCAACACAAACTACCTAATTAAACAAACAATCACACCTGCTACGGAAAACTGAAAATACATGGACCCGTCTGAATGTATGGGCCTTTCGGAGGCCATAAACTCAGCGCCGGGCCGGTGTTTGGGGAATCGTGCCCGCCACTAGTGGCTGAATCCCGGGCTAGTGTTGGGGGACTTGTGCCCGCCAATAGTGGCTGAATCCCGGGCTAGTGTTGGGGGACTTGTGCACGCCAATAGTGGCTGAAATCCGCGCCGGTGTTTGGGGAAATGTGCGCGTATTATCGGGCCGGTGTTTGGGGAATTGCGCGCGTATTATCGGGCCGGTGTTTGGGGAATTGCGCGCGTATTATCGGGCCGGTGTTTGGGGAATTGTGCGCGTATTATCGGGCCGGTGTTTGGGGATATGCGCGCGTATTATCGGACCGGTGTTTGGGGAATTGTGCCCGCCACTAGTGGCTGAGAACTTGGCTAGTGTTTGGGGACTTGTGCCCGCCACTAGTGGCTGAAATCCGGGCCGGTGTTTGGGGAATTGTGCGCGTATTATCGGGCCGGTGTTTGGGGATATGCGCGCGTATTATCGGACCGGTGTTTGGGGAATCGTGCCCGCCACTAGTGGCTGAGAACTTGGCTAGTGTTGGGGGACTTGTGCCCGCCACTAGTGGCTGAAATCCGGGCCGGTGTTTGGGGAATTGTGCGCGTATTATCGGGCCGGTGTTTGGGGATATGCGCGCGTATTATCGGACCGGTGTTTGGGGAATCGTGCCCGCCACTAGTGGCTGAATCCCGGGCTAGTGTTGGGGGACTTGTGCCCGCCAATAGTGGCTGAAATCCGCGCCGGTGTTTGGGGAATTGTGCGCGTATTATCGGGCCGGTGTTTGGGGATATGCGCGCGTATTATCGGACCGGTGTTTGGGGAATTGTGCCCGCCACTAGTGGCTGAATCCCGGGCTAGTGTTGGGGGACTTGTGCCCGCCACTAGTGGCTGAAATCCGCGCCGGTGTTTGGGGAATTGTGCGCGTATTATCGGGCCGGTGTTTGGGGATATGCGCGCGTATTATCGGACCGGTGTTTGGGGAATTGTGCCCGCCACTAGTGGCTGAGAACTTGGCTAGTGTTGGGGGACTTGTGCCCGCCACTAGTGGCTGAAATCCGCGCCGGTGTTTGGGGAATTGTGCGCGTATTATCGGGCCGGTGTTTGGGGATATGCGCGCGTATTATCGGACCGGTGTTTGGGGAATCGTGCCCGCCACTAGTGGCTGAATCCCGGGCTAGTGTTGGGGGACTTGTGCCCGCCACTAGTGGCTGAAATCCGCGCCGGTGTTTGGGGAATTGTGCGCGTATTATCGGGCCGGTGTTTGGGGATATGCGCGCGTATTATCGGACCGGTGTTTGGGGAATTGTGCCCGCCACTAGTGGCTGAGAACTTGGCTAGTGTTGGGGGACTTGTGCCCGCCACTAGTGGCTGAAATCCGCGCCGGTGTTTGGGGAATTGTGCGCGTATTATCGGGCCGGTGTTTGGGGATATGCGCGCGTATTATCGGACCGGTGTTTGGGGAATCGTGCCCGCCACTAGTGGCTGAATCCCGGGCTAGTGTTGGGGGACTTGTGCCCGCCAATAGTGGCTGAAATCCGCGCCGGTGTTTGGGGAATTGTGCGCGTATTATCGGGCCGGTGTTTGGGGAATTGTGCCCGCCACTAGTGGCTGAGAACTTGGCTAGTGTTGGGGGACTTGTGCCCGCCACTAGTGGCTGAAATCCGCGCCGGTGTTTGGGGAATTGTGCGCGTATTATCGGGCCGGTGTTTGGGGATATGCGCGCGTATTATCGGACCGGTGTTTGGGGAATCGTGCCCGCCACTAGTGGCTGAATCCCGGGCTAGTGTTGGGGGACTTGTGCCCGCCAATAGTGGCTGAAATCCGCGCCGGTGTTTGGGGAATTGTGCGCGTATTATCGGGCCGGTGTTTGGGGATATGCGCGCGTATTATCGGACCGGTGTTTGGGGAATTGTGCCCGCCACTAGTGGCTGAGAACTTGGCTAGTGTTGGGGGACTTGTGCCCGCCACTAGTGGCTGAAATCCGCGCCGGTGTTTGGGGAATTGTGCGCGTATTATCGGGCCGGTGTTTGGGGATATGCGCGCGTATTATCGGACCGGTGTTTGGGGAATTGTGCCCGCCACTAGTGGCTGAATCCCGGGCTAGTGTTGGGGGACTTGTGCCCGCCACTAGTGGCTGAAATCCGCGCCGGTGTTTGGGGAATTGTGCGCGTATTATCGGGCCGGTGTTTGGGGATATGCGCGCGTATTATCGGACCGGTGTTTGGGGAATTGTGCCCGCCACTAGTGGCTGAGAACTTGGCTAGTGTTGGGGGACTTGTGCCCGCCACTAGTGGCTGAAATCCGCGCCGGTGTTTGGGGAATTGTGCGCGTATTATCGGGCCGGTGTTTGGGGATATGCGCGCGTATTATCGGACCGGTGTTTGGGGAATCGTGCCCGCCACTAGTGGCTGAATCCCGGGCTAGTGTTGGGGGACTTGTGCCCGCCAATAGTGGCTGAAATCCGCGCCGGTGTTTGGGGAATTGTGCGCGTATTATCGGGCCGGTGTTTGGGGAATTGTGCCCGCCACTAGTGGCTGAGAACTTGGCTAGTGTTGGGGGACTTGTGCCCGCCACTAGTGGCTGAAATCCGCGCCGGTGTTTGGGGAATTGTGCGCGTATTATCGGGCCGGTGTTTGGGGATATGCGCGCGTATTATCGGACCGGTGTTTGGGGAATCGTGCCCGCCACTAGTGGCTGAATCCCGGGCTAGTGTTGGGGGACTTGTGCCCGCCAATAGTGGCTGAAATCCGCGCCGGTGTTTGGGGAATTGTGCGCGTATTATCGGGCCGGTGTTTGGGGATATGCGCGCGTATTATCGGACCGGTGTTTGGGGAATTGTGCCCGCCACTAGTGGCTGAGAACTTGGCTAGTGTTGGGGGACTTGTGCCCGCCACTAGTGGCTGAAATCCGCGCCGGTGTTTGGGGAATTGTGCGCGTATTATCGGGCCGGTGTTTGGGGATATGCGCGCGTATTATCGGACCGGTGTTTGGGGAATTGTGCCCGCCACTAGTGGCTGAATCCCGGGCTAGTGTTGGGGGACTTGTGCCCGCCACTAGTGGCTGAAATCCGCGCCGGTGTTTGGGGAATTGTGCGCGTATTATCGGGCCGGTGTTTGGGGATATGCGCGCGTATTATCGGACCGGTGTTTGGGGAATTGTGCCCGCCACTAGTGGCTGAGAACTTGGCTAGTGTTGGGGGACTTGTGCCCGCCACTAGTGGCTGAAATCCGCGCCGGTGTTTGGGGAATTGTGCGCGTATTATCGGGCCGGTGTTTGGGGATATGCGCGCGTATTATCGGACCGGTGTTTGGGGAATCGTGCCCGCCACTAGTGGCTGAATCCCGGGCTAGTGTTGGGGGACTTGTGCCCGCCAATAGTGGCTGAAATCCGCGCCGGTGTTTGGGGAATTGTGCGCGTATTATCGGGCCGGTGTTTGGGGAATTGTGCCCGCCACTAGTGGCTGAGAACTTGGCTAGTGTTGGGGGACTTGTGCCCGCCACTAGTGGCTGAAATCCGCGCCGGTGTTTGGGGAATTGTGCGCGTATTATCGGGCCGGTGTTTGGGGATATGCGCGCGTATTATCGGACCGGTGTTTGGGGAATCGTGCCCGCCACTAGTGGCTGAATCCCGGGCTAGTGTTGGGGGACTTGTGCCCGCCAATAGTGGCTGAAATCCGCGCCGGTGTTTGGGGAATTGTGCGCGTATTATCGGGCCGGTGTTTGGGGATATGCGCGCGTATTATCGGACCGGTGTTTGGGGAATTGTGCCCGCCACTAGTGGCTGAGAACTGGGCTAGTGTTGGGGGACTTGTGCCCGCCACTAGTGGCTGAAATCCGGGCCGGTGTTTGGGGAATTGTGCCCGCCACTAGTGGCTGAATCCCGGGCTAGTGTTGGGGGACTAGTGGTCGTAAAACCGGGCCGGTGTTTGGGGACTTATAGGCCGACACTAGTGGCTCAAAACCGGGCTGCCGTTTGGGGACTTGTCGGGCCAACATTGGCTTGCAGCACTTGGAAAATTGCACTAAGTCCGATTGTCGGGTCACCAGGGGCTCGTGGGACTTAGAATTTGTGCCACTCCCCGGCCAGTGTTTGGG
>NW_028283201.1:45000-52733 GCF_059441175.1 Urocampus carinirostris
GCGGACGGACGCCGGGGCGCCGGCCCGAACCGTTACCTTTAAAGGACGGGAGGTCGTCGAGGCGAGTGCCGCCCCGGAAGCGCGCGCCGGAAGCGCGAGAACCGCGCCGAGCTAGGGTCGTCGGCATAGGGGGATTCCCCGGTTACGGGGGTCCCGCGCACGGCCGCCGCCTTTCGCCCGTCGCTGGCGGTCGCCTGTCGTCGCGCCGCGCCGCGCTACTGGGGTCGTCGGACGAGCGCGCTACCCCGCTCGCACGGAGGTAGCGCGACATCGCCCGCCGCCTTTTCTCGCGTCGCGCCGCGCCGCGTGGCGCCCGCCGAACTCGCTCCGACGCGCGGCCCGGGAGTGACCCGCGCCGCGCCCCCCGTCCCGTCCCGTCCCGGTCTACCCTCTTCCTCCGCCTGCGACGACCCGCCGCCCTCGGCGTCTGGCTCGTCGGGGGTGTACCGAGGCGGATCTGCTGCCGCTCGTACGTTAATGATCCTTCTGCAGGTTCACCTACAGAAACCTTGTTACGACTTTTACTTCCTCTAGATAGTCAAGTTCGACCGTCTTCTGGCACACCGCCGGAGCCGGGGCCGGCCCCGGCGGGGACTATCCGAGGACCTCACTAAGCCATCCGATCGGTAGTAGCGACGGGCGGTGTGTACAAAGGGCAGGGACTTAATCAACGCAGGCTAATGACCCGCGCTTACTGGGAATTCCTCGTTGGTGGGAAATAATTGCAATCCCCAGGCCCTGTCACGAGCGGGGTTCATAGGATTACCCGCGCCTGCCGGCGCGGGGATAGACGACGCGCTTATACGCTCAGTGTGGCGCGCGTGCAGCCCCGGACATCTAAGGGCATCACAGACCTGTTATTGCTCATTCTCGTGTGGCTGAGAGCCACTTGTCCCTCTAAGAAGTTTTCTGCCGCCGACCGCGCGGGGGGCCGCGGTACTATTTAGTATGTTTGAGTCTCGTTCGTTATCGGAATTAACCAGACAAATCGCTCCACCAACTACGAACGGCCATGCACCACCACCCACGGTATCGAGAAAGAGCCTTCAATCTGTCAATCCTTTCCGTGTCCGGGCCGGGTGAGGTTTCCCGTGTTGAGTCAAATTAAGCCGCATGCTCCACTCCTGGTGGTGCCCTTCCGTCAATTCCTTTAAGTTTCAGCTTTGCAACAATACTCCCCCCGGAACCCAGACACTTGGTCGGTTTCCCGGGTGCTGCTCGGCGGGTCATGGGAATAACGCCGCCGGATCGCGAGTCGGCATCGTTTATGGTCGGAACTAGGACGGTATCTGATCGTCTTCGAACCTCCGACTTTCGTTCTTGATTAATGAAAACATTCTTGGCAAATGCTTTCGCTCTCGTCCGTCTTGCGCCGGTCCAAGAATTTCACCTCTAGCGGCGCAGTACGAATGCCCCCGGCCGTCCCTCTTAATCATGGCCCCAGTTCATGACAACCCACAAAATAGAACCGGAGTCCTATTCCATTATTCCCAGCTGCGATATGCAGGGGCGGCCGTGTGGCCTGCTTTGAACACTCTAATTTCCTCAAAGTAAACGCTTCGGGCCCCGCGAGTGACACCCAGCGAAGGGCATCACGGGGGCTTTTGCCGAGAGGCAGGGGCTGGGACAGACGGATGCACGCCTCGCGGCGGACCGTCAGCTCGCGTCCCGGGGTCCAACTAGGAGCTTTTTAACTGCAGCAACTTTAAAATACGCTATTGGAGCTGGAATTACCGCGGCTGCTGGCACCAGACTTGCCCTCCAATGGATGCTGGCCGATGGGTTTGTGTTCGGCTCATTCCAATTACGGAGACTCGAACGAGTCCCGTATTGTTATTTTTCGTCACTACCTCCCCGTGTCGGGAGTGGGTAATTTGCGCGCCTGCTGCCTTCCTTGGATGTGGTAGCCGTTTCTCATGCTCCCTCTCCGGAATCGAACCCTGATTCCCCGTTACCCGTGGTCACCATGGTAGGCGCAGAGTCTACCATCGAAAGTTGATAGGGCAGACATTCGAATGAGTCGTCGCCGCCTCGGGTGGGCGAGCGATCGGCACGAGGTTATCCTGAGTCAACACAAAGGGGGGGCCGGGCCGGCGGAACGAGGACCGGCGCGCGCGGAGCCGCCCGCGCCGCTTACGCCCCCGCCCGGAGAGGCGGAGGCCGGACGCGGGGGACGCGCGCGACGGCTGAGCCCCCGCCCGCCGGACACCGCGTGGGTTTTTGTGTCTGATAAATGCACGCGTCCCCGGGGCGAGGCCGGAGCCCCGCCCGCGAGTCGGCGCTCGTTTGCATGTATTAGCTCTGGATTTGCCACAGTTATCCAAGTAACGGTGGAGCGATCAAAGGAACCATAACTGATTTAATGAGCCGTTCGCAGTTTCACTGTACTGGCCATTCGTACTTAGACATGCATGGCTTAATCTTGAAAACAAGCATATGCTACTGGCAGGATCAACCAGAGTGCGTCTGCCGCCGGGGGGGCGCTGCTGGTGGCGGTGCGGCCCTGGTCCGGGACGAGGCTGTGGCTACAGCCGGGCCCGGGGGGCCGCGCGACACTCGTATACGTTCGGACGGGCTGACGAGCGGGTGTCGTGAAACGATGTTTCGCGCGGAGCCCTAGCACGCGTGGCGTCGGGCTCCGCGACGGTCGGACGTCTGGGTGTGGCTCGAGACGGAAGCTCGACCTCGGTTCGTCTTGGTTCTGCCGCCAAAAGGTTCACGCCGAGGCATGGTTTCGCAAGAGGGCCCCGCGAGTGCCAGCCGTGGATCCCGCCTCACTCGTAACTCGTATCGGATTCGTCCGGCCTCACTTTCGTTCGCACATCGGACAGTTATACGTGTGCTTTAGTAGCTTCCGTTCCCTCTTAGTGAGGCCGTCCGTACGTACCGCCCCAGCTCTTTCTGAGGCGGGTATCCACTCGGCTCGGGGGGGCCCAACGTTTGCCTAGTATCCTCGGCGCTGGAGCTTGACCCGCAAAGCCGGAGGAGCCGCACGCCCGAACACCGGCTTGCGCCGGCCGACGTGGGCCCTCCGAGGCGGGTCTCGTGTGCCAATCGCTCAGTTGGGGAACCGGCAGGCCCGTGGGCCGACGCCGGCTCACCCGGGGGTGAAGGGTGCTTCGATGGAGGCCCCCTGTCAGCCTCCGCGGAAGTCCGGCTTCAATACTTTAAAGTTTGAAAAACTTAGACATTTTTCGAGAACCGGAGCTTAGAGGGGTACATGCAAAAGCCAGGGCCGCGGGAAGCGCCCTAAATACTTCAATACTTTAAAATTTGAAAAACTTAGAAATTTTTCGAGAACCGGCATCTTCCCTCGGTAATTGCGAGATGCGAGGCCGCCCCTAGCCTCTGCTCTGTCGGACTCAATGGTCACGGGTGGCCGCTGATTAGCCCTGGTGCTCACCTCTCAAAATTGCGAGTCCCTAATATAATTCTGGCTGTCGGCTGGAGAAGGGGGTATAAAATCGGCACTTGAGGGAACGCCGGGCCCTCAAGTTCGGGGCCCTCTAGCGGATTTTTGAGGTACTGCACTCCCATTGGAAATGCATTGCCCATAGGAATACATGGGCGCTCCGTCCACTACAATGTAATTCCCTCACAATATCTGCCCCCGCGTGGCCGCGCGATGCTACTGCTGCCCCGTTGGGAATGAATGGGCCTTTCGGAGGCCATAAATACAGCGCCGCTGCATGGATTTTGGCGGTACTGCGGCTGTCGTTGAAAATACATGGACCCGTCTGAATGAATGGGCCTTTCGGATTCCATAAACCCAGCGCCGCTGCATGGATTTTGGCGGTACTGCGGCTGTCGCTGAAAATACATGGACCCGTCTGAATGAATGGGCCTTTCGGAGGCCATAAACTCAGCGCCGCTGCATGGATTTTGGCGGTACTGCGGCTGTCGCTGAAAATACATGGACCCGTCTGAATGAATGGACAAAATATAAATCAGACACTACAGAACACAAGCATAATCCAAGATTACAAAATCATCTCAGCCTTTAAAAGAAACAAAAACCTGAAAGACTACTTAGTAAAAAGTAAATTACCAGAAATCAACATAACACAAACGCAGGGCCCCACATTCTACAAACAAGCCACCACAGTTAGGAACACCGTCACCAACACAAACTACCTAATTAAACAAACAATCACACCTGCTACGGAAAACTGAAAATACATGGACCCGTCTGAATGTATGGGCCTTTCGGAGGCCATAAACTCAGCCAGCGCCGGGCCAGTGTTTGGGGTATTGTGCCCGCCACTAGTGGCTGAATACATAATAATAATAATAATAATAATAATTCCCTTGTATTGTCATTCTGTGTAACAATGTACACAGAACGAAATGTCGATTGCACTGGGCTAGTGTTGAGGGAACGTCGGGCCCTCAAGTTCGGTGGCTTGGAGCGGATTTTTGAGGTACTGCACTCCCATTGGAAATGCATGGGCGCTCCGTCCACTACCATGTAATTCCCTCACAATATCTGCCCCTGCGTGGCCGCGGGATGCTACTGCAGCCCCGTTGGTAATGAATGGGCCTTTCGGAGGCCATAAATACAGCGCCGCTGCATGGATTTTGGCGGTACTGCTGCTGTCGCTGAAAATACATGGACCCGTCTGAATGAATGGGCCTTTCGGAGGCCATAAACTCAGCGCCTCTGCATGGATTTTGGCGGTACTGCGGCTGTCGCTGAAAATACATGGACCCGTCTGAATGAATGGGCCTTTCGGAGGCCATAAATCCAGCGCCGCTGCATGGATTTTGGCGGTACTGCGGCTGTCGCTGAAAATACATGGACCCGTCTGAATGAATGGACAAAATATAAATCAGACACTACAGAACACAAGCATAATCCAAGATTACAAAATCATCTCAGCCTTTAAAAGAAACAAAAACCTGAAAGACTACTTAGTAAAAAGTAAATTACCAGAAATCAACATAACACAAACGCAGGGCCCCACATTCTACAAACAAGCCACCACAGTTAGGAACACCGTCACCAACACAAACTACCTAATTAAACAAACAATCACACCTGCTACGGAAAACTGAAAATACATGGACCCGTCTGAATGTATGGGCCTTTCGGAGGCCATAAACTCAGCGCCGGGCCGGTGTTTGGGGAATCGTGCCCGCCACTAGTGGCTGAATCCCGGGCTAGTGTTGGGGGACTTGTGCCCGCCAATAGTGGCTGAATCCCGGGCTAGTGTTGGGGGACTTGTGCCCGCCAATAGTGGCTGAAATCCGCGCCGGTGTTTGGGGAAATGTGCGCGTATTATCGGGCCGGTGTTTGGGGAATTGCGCGCGTATTATCGGGCCGGTGTTTGGGGAATTGCGCGCGTATTATCGGGCCGGTGTTTGGGGAATTGTGCGCGTATTATCGGGCCGGTGTTTGGGGATATGCGCGCGTATTATCGGACCGGTGTTTGGGGAATTGTGCCCGCCACTAGTGGCTGAGAACTTGGCTAGTGTTTGGGGACTTGTGCCCGCCACTAGTGGCTGAAATCCGGGCCGGTGTTTGGGGAATTGTGCGCGTATTATCGGGCCGGTGTTTGGGGATATGCGCGCGTATTATCGGACCGGTGTTTGGGGAATCGTGCCCGCCACTAGTGGCTGAGAACTTGGCTAGTGTTGGGGGACTTGTGCCCGCCACTAGTGGCTGAAATCCGGGCCGGTGTTTGGGGAATTGTGCGCGTATTATCGGGCCGGTGTTTGGGGATATGCGCGCGTATTATCGGACCGGTGTTTGGGGAATCGTGCCCGCCACTAGTGGCTGAATCCCGGGCTAGTGTTGGGGGACTTGTGCCCGCCAATAGTGGCTGAAATCCGCGCCGGTGTTTGGGGAATTGTGCGCGTATTATCGGGCCGGTGTTTGGGGATATGCGCGCGTATTATCGGACCGGTGTTTGGGGAATTGTGCCCGCCACTAGTGGCTGAATCCCGGGCTAGTGTTGGGGGACTTGTGCCCGCCACTAGTGGCTGAAATCCGCGCCGGTGTTTGGGGAATTGTGCGCGTATTATCGGGCCGGTGTTTGGGGATATGCGCGCGTATTATCGGACCGGTGTTTGGGGAATTGTGCCCGCCACTAGTGGCTGAGAACTTGGCTAGTGTTGGGGGACTTGTGCCCGCCACTAGTGGCTGAAATCCGCGCCGGTGTTTGGGGAATTGTGCGCGTATTATCGGGCCGGTGTTTGGGGATATGCGCGCGTATTATCGGACCGGTGTTTGGGGAATCGTGCCCGCCACTAGTGGCTGAATCCCGGGCTAGTGTTGGGGGACTTGTGCCCGCCACTAGTGGCTGAAATCCGCGCCGGTGTTTGGGGAATTGTGCGCGTATTATCGGGCCGGTGTTTGGGGATATGCGCGCGTATTATCGGACCGGTGTTTGGGGAATTGTGCCCGCCACTAGTGGCTGAGAACTTGGCTAGTGTTGGGGGACTTGTGCCCGCCACTAGTGGCTGAAATCCGCGCCGGTGTTTGGGGAATTGTGCGCGTATTATCGGGCCGGTGTTTGGGGATATGCGCGCGTATTATCGGACCGGTGTTTGGGGAATCGTGCCCGCCACTAGTGGCTGAATCCCGGGCTAGTGTTGGGGGACTTGTGCCCGCCAATAGTGGCTGAAATCCGCGCCGGTGTTTGGGGAATTGTGCGCGTATTATCGGGCCGGTGTTTGGGGAATTGTGCCCGCCACTAGTGGCTGAGAACTTGGCTAGTGTTGGGGGACTTGTGCCCGCCACTAGTGGCTGAAATCCGCGCCGGTGTTTGGGGAATTGTGCGCGTATTATCGGGCCGGTGTTTGGGGATATGCGCGCGTATTATCGGACCGGTGTTTGGGGGAATCGTGCCCGCCACTAGTGGCTGAATCCCGGGCTAGTGTTGGGGGACTTGTGCCCGCCAATAGTGGCTGAAATCCGCGCCGGTGTTTGGGGAATTGTGCGCGTATTATCGGGGCCGGTGGTTTGGGGATATGCGCGCGTATTATCGGACCGGTGTTTGGGGAATTGTGCCCGCCACTAGTGGCTGAGAACTTGGCTAGTGTTGGGGGACTTGTGCCCGCCACTAGTGGCTGAAATTCCGCGCCGGTGTTTGGGGAATTGTGCGCGTATTATCGGGCCGGTGTTTGGGGATATGCGCGCGTATTATCGGACCGGTGTTTGGGGAATCGTGCCCGCCACTAGTGGCTGAATCCCGGGCTAGTGTTGGGGGGACTTGTGCCCGCCAATAGTGGCTGAAATCCGCGCCGGTGTTTGGGGGAATTGTGCGCGTATTATCGGGCCGGTGTTTGGGGATATGCGCGCGTATTATCGGACCGGTGTTTGGGGAATTGTGCCCGCCACTAGTGGCTGAGAAACTTGGCTAGTGTTGGGGGACTTGTGCCCGCCACTAGTGGCTGAAATCCGCGCCGGTGTTTGGGGAATTGTGCGCGTATTATCGGGCCGGTGTTTGGGGATATGCGCGCGTATTATCGGACCGGTGTTTGGGGAATTGTGCCCGCCACTAGTGGCTGAATCCCGGGCTAGTGTTGGGGGACTTGTGCCCGCCACTAGTGGCTGAAATCCGCGCCGGTGTTTGGGGAATTGTGCGCGTATTATCGGGCCGGTGTTTGGGGATATGCGCGCGTATTATCGGACCGGTGTTTGGGGAATTGTGCCCGCCACTAGTGGCTGAGAACTTGGCTAGTGTTGGGGGGACTTGTGCCCGCCACTAGTGGCTGAAATCCGCGCCGGT
>NW_028283202.1:0-10000 GCF_059441175.1 Urocampus carinirostris
CATTTTCAGGGCTAGTTGATTCGGCAGGTGAGTTGTTACACACTCCTTAGCGGATTCCGACTTCCATGGCCACCGTCCTGCTGTCTATATCAACCAACACCTTTTCTGGGGTCTGATGAGCGTCGGCATCGGGCGCCTTAACCCGGCGTTCGGTTCATCCCGCAGCGCCAGTTCTGCTTACCAAAAGTGGCCCACTGGGCGCTCGCATTCCACGCCCGGCTCCATTCCAGCGAGCCGGGCCCCTTACCCATTTAAAGTTTGAGAATAGGTTGAGATCGTTTCGGCCCCGCGGCCTCTAGTCATGGGCTTTACCGGATAAAACTGCTTTTTGCGAGCGCCAGCTATCCTGAGGGAAACTTCGGAAGGAACCAGCTACTAGATGGTTCGATTAGTCTTTCGCCCCTATACCCGGGTCGGACGACCGATTTGCACGTCAGGACCGCTGCGGGCCTCCAGCAGAGTTTCCTCTGACTTCGCCCTGCCCGGGCATAGTTCACCATCTTTCGGGTCCTATCGCACGCGCTCAGGCTCCACCTCCCCGACGCGGCGGGCGAGGCGGGCCGGTGGTGCGCCCGGTTTAGTCTGCCACCCCGTAGGGCCGGGATCCCACCGCGGGCCGGCGCGCGCCGGCCCCTCACTTTCATTGCGCCGTCGGGTTTCGTTCGTGCCCTCGGACTCGCGCGTGCGTTAGACTTCTTGGTCCGTGTTTCAAGACGGGTCGGGTGGGTAGCCGACTTCGCCGCTGACCCCTTGACGCCACTCTCGTGGACCGGTCCCCGCCCGGGACGCCGCGCCACGGCGACCGCGCACTGCGGACAGTGCGCGGCCGGCCGAGGAGGCGCGGCGGGGGCGAGGGGGTCCCGTCCGGGCGCGAGGGCCCGGAAGGCGCAGTGAGTACTTTTGTCCGCGGCCCCGGGGCGTTCCGGCGAGGTCGGAGCGGGGGACGCTATAGAGCGCGGGGGCCGCAGGCCCTCCCGCCCGAAAGCGGGAGGCGGGACACCCCGCGCCACCGTCGTCCCGGGCCCTTCCAAGCCGAACCGGAGCCGGTCGCGGCGCACCGCAACGGGGGAAGTGCGCCCGGCGGCGGACGTCCGGACCGGGGCGCGTGGCCGCGCCCGCCCCGGCCCCGTCCCCCGAGGGGGAGCGGGAACCGGGGACGGGACGCGACCGCCGCGCCGACCGACCGGCCGCCCTGGCGCCGCCGGGTTGAGTCCCCCGAGCAGACTGCGCGGGCCCCACCCGTTTACCTCTTAACGGTTTCACGCCCTGTTGAACTCTCTCTTCAAAGTTCTTTTCAACTTTCCCTCAAGGTACTTGTCGACTATCGGTCTCGTGCCAGTATTTAGCCTTAGATGGAGTTTACCACCCGCTTTGGGCTGCATTCACAAGCAACCCGACTCCGAGAAGGCCTCGCCCCGGCGAGCCGGGGGCCGCTACCGGCCTCACACCGTCCCTGGGCTGAGCCTCTATCAGAAGGACTCGGGCCCCCGAGCGGCGCCGGGCTAAAGCGGCCTTCCGTACGCCACATTTCCCTCGCCCTACCGCAGGGCGGGGATTCGGCGCTGGGCTTTTCCCTCTTCGCTCGCCGCTACTGAGGGAATCCTGGTTAGTTTCTTTTCCTCCGCTTAGTAATATGCTTAAATTCAGCGGGTCGTCTCGTCTGATCTGAGGGCGTGCGCGTAGAGCTGTGCGGTCGGGGCCGGCGCCGGGACCGGCGCCGCCGCCATACGGCCGTTGTGATCCGTGCGGGGATCCGCTTGCTCGGCGACCCTCGCCGAGAGCAGCCCCGCGCCGCACGGACACGCGACACCGACGGGCGGACGGACGCCGAGGCGCCGACCGGGACCTTTACCTGAGGAGGGCGCCGAGCGCCGCCGCCATACGGGCCGCCGCGCGGAGCCGCGCGCGCGGAGCACCTTCTCGGTATGCTAAGTACCAGCCGTACTCACCGGCAGCCGAGAAGCACCTCCGGACGCGCGGACGCGCGACACCGACGGGCGGACGGACACGGAGCGCCGCCCGAGTCTGTATTTGAGGGTACGAAGGGACGGGGGTCCCTGCGAAACCCCAGCCGCGGAGTGGGCGGGGACACGGGTCGCGCGCCACCCGCCGGGCGGACCGGCGGAATGTCGCGGAGGGCCCGAGCCTCGCCCGCGCGGACCGGGTTCTCGCGCCACCCGCCGGACGGACCGGCGGAATGTCGCGGAGGGCCCGGCCCGCGTCCGATCGATTGGAAAGCGCCGCTCAGACAGGCGTGGCCCCGGGGTAAAACCGGGGCCGCAATGTGCGTTCAAAGTGTCGATGATCAATGTGTCCTGCAAATCACATTAGTTCTCGCAGCTAGCTGCGTTCTTCATCGACGCACGAGCCGAGTGATCCACCGCTAAGAGTCGTACGTTTGGGCCCTTTTACGTCCGCCCGGGACGATCGGAGACAAATTCACGACAGGGTTTGTACCGGAGACGAACGCGCCGCGGGTGCCGTTCGGTCGCTCCCGCGAGCGAGCCCCTAACCCGCGGCGCGGTTACCGACGGGCGCGATACGCGCGACGCCGCGACGAGCCGAGCGGGTCGGGCGCGCGGCGCTGAGGCCGGCGCCCGGCGTCTCCCGCTCGGGGCCGCGACGGCGCCCGAGACGTGCGTCGGCCCGGGTAGGTCGGGCGCTCGGCGCTGAGGCCGGCGCCCGGCGTCTCCCGCTCGGGCCTGACACGACTCGGCGACCGGACTCGCCGGGTAGGTCGGGGGCTCGGCGCTGAGGCCGGCCCCCGGCGTCTCCTACCCGGACCCCGGAAGGCCATCCGACTTGGAAGCCCCGCCGCGCCGCGAAGCGACGCTTTGGGTGTTGCTACCCGTCAGCGAGTGGGTTTGGTTTACAAGGGCGGCGCGACCGCGCTGACACCGAGGGGGGACTGGCCCCCGACCCGGCCGCGGCCTGCCCGGACTATGGATGGACAGAGGAGACCGCGGCGGACCGCGCGGAACCGAACCCCCGGTGTCCGGAGCCCCGGGAGGAACTCCGGTGTCCGGGGGCCGGCCCACGCGCGCGCTACGCGGCCCCTCGAGGGCTCCGGCCGACGGACGCGTTTGGCCGGGGAAAAAGGTAGCCGGTGGGAGCACCGTTTCGTCGCCCTGAACCTTCGTCTCGGGCGGGCGTCCCGACGCCGCCGCCATACGGCCGTTGTGATCCGTGCGGGGATCCGCTTGCTCGGCGACCCTCGCCGAGAGCAGCCCCGCGCCGCACGGACACGCGACACCGACGGGCGGACGGACGCCGGGGCGCCGGCCCGAACCGTTACCTTTAAAGGACGGGAGGTCGTCGAGGCGAGTGCCGCCCCGGAAGCGCGCGCCGGAAGCGCGAGAACCGCGCCGAGCTAGGGTCGTCGGCATAGGGGGATTCCCCGGTTACGGGGGTCCCGCGCACGGCCGCCGCCTTTCGCCCGTCGCTGGCGGTCGCCTGTCGTCGCGCCGCGCCGCGCTACTGGGGTCGTCGGACGAGCGCGCTACCCCGCTCGCACGGAGGTAGCGCGACATCGCCCGCCGCCTTTTCTCGCGTCGCGCCGCGCCGCGTGGCGCCCGCCGAACTCGCTCCGACGCGCGGCCCGGGAGTGACCCGCGCCGCGCCCCCCGTCCCGTCCCGTCCCGGTCTACCCTCTTCCTCCGCCTGCGACGACCCGCCGCCCTCGGCGTCTGGCTCGTCGGGGGTGTACCGAGGCGGATCTGCTGCCGCTCGTACGTTAATGATCCTTCTGCAGGTTCACCTACAGAAACCTTGTTACGACTTTTACTTCCTCTAGATAGTCAAGTTCGACCGTCTTCTGGCACACCGCCGGAGCCGGGGCCGGCCCCGGCGGGGACTATCCGAGGACCTCACTAAGCCATCCGATCGGTAGTAGCGACGGGCGGTGTGTACAAAGGGCAGGGACTTAATCAACGCAGGCTAATGACCCGCGCTTACTGGGAATTCCTCGTTGGTGGGAAATAATTGCAATCCCCAGGCCCTGTCACGAGCGGGGTTCATAGGATTACCCGCGCCTGCCGGCGCGGGGATAGACGACGCGCTTATACGCTCAGTGTGGCGCGCGTGCAGCCCCGGACATCTAAGGGCATCACAGACCTGTTATTGCTCATTCTCGTGTGGCTGAGAGCCACTTGTCCCTCTAAGAAGTTTTCTGCCGCCGACCGCGCGGGGGGCCGCGGTACTATTTAGTATGTTTGAGTCTCGTTCGTTATCGGAATTAACCAGACAAATCGCTCCACCAACTACGAACGGCCATGCACCACCACCCACGGTATCGAGAAAGAGCCTTCAATCTGTCAATCCTTTCCGTGTCCGGGCCGGGTGAGGTTTCCCGTGTTGAGTCAAATTAAGCCGCATGCTCCACTCCTGGTGGTGCCCTTCCGTCAATTCCTTTAAGTTTCAGCTTTGCAACAATACTCCCCCCGGAACCCAGACACTTGGTCGGTTTCCCGGGTGCTGCTCGGCGGGTCATGGGAATAACGCCGCCGGATCGCGAGTCGGCATCGTTTATGGTCGGAACTAGGACGGTATCTGATCGTCTTCGAACCTCCGACTTTCGTTCTTGATTAATGAAAACATTCTTGGCAAATGCTTTCGCTCTCGTCCGTCTTGCGCCGGTCCAAGAATTTCACCTCTAGCGGCGCAGTACGAATGCCCCCGGCCGTCCCTCTTAATCATGGCCCCAGTTCATGACAACCCACAAAATAGAACCGGAGTCCTATTCCATTATTCCCAGCTGCGATATGCAGGGGCGGCCGTGTGGCCTGCTTTGAACACTCTAATTTCCTCAAAGTAAACGCTTCGGGCCCCGCGAGTGACACCCAGCGAAGGGCATCACGGGGGCTTTTGCCGAGAGGCAGGGGCTGGGACAGACGGATGCACGCCTCGCGGCGGACCGTCAGCTCGCGTCCCGGGGTCCAACTAGGAGCTTTTTAACTGCAGCAACTTTAAAATACGCTATTGGAGCTGGAATTACCGCGGCTGCTGGCACCAGACTTGCCCTCCAATGGATGCTGGCCGATGGGTTTGTGTTCGG
The DNA here is from genome assembly GCF_059441175.1 of Urocampus carinirostris. Classification (NCBI taxonomy): domain Eukaryota; kingdom Metazoa; phylum Chordata; class Actinopteri; order Syngnathiformes; family Syngnathidae; genus Urocampus; species Urocampus carinirostris. The sequence goes on from NW_028283202.1 coordinate 5,054, forward strand.
CTCATTCCAATTACGGAGACTCGAACGAGTCCCGTATTGTTATTTTTCGTCACTACCTCCCCGTGTCGGGAGTGGGTAATTTGCGCGCCTGCTGCCTTCCTTGGATGTGGTAGCCGTTTCTCATGCTCCCTCTCCGGAATCGAACCCTGATTCCCCGTTACCCGTGGTCACCATGGTAGGCGCAGAGTCTACCATCGAAAGTTGATAGGGCAGACATTCGAATGAGTCGTCGCCGCCTCGGGTGGGCGAGCGATCGGCACGAGGTTATCCTGAGTCAACACAAAGGGGGGGCCGGGCCGGCGGAACGAGGACCGGCGCGCGCGGAGCCGCCCGCGCCGCTTACGCCCCCGCCCGGAGAGGCGGAGGCCGGACGCGGGGGACGCGCGCGACGGCTGAGCCCCCGCCCGCCGGACACCGCGTGGGTTTTTGTGTCTGATAAATGCACGCGTCCCCGGGGCGAGGCCGGAGCCCCGCCCGCGAGTCGGCGCTCGTTTGCATGTATTAGCTCTGGATTTGCCACAGTTATCCAAGTAACGGTGGAGCGATCAAAGGAACCATAACTGATTTAATGAGCCGTTCGCAGTTTCACTGTACTGGCCATTCGTACTTAGACATGCATGGCTTAATCTTGAAAACAAGCATATGCTACTGGCAGGATCAACCAGAGTGCGTCTGCCGCCGGGGGGGCGCTGCTGGTGGCGGTGCGGCCCTGGTCCGGGACGAGGCTGTGGCTACAGCCGGGCCCGGGGGGCCGCGCGACACTCGTATACGTTCGGACGGGCTGACGAGCGGGTGTCGTGAAACGATGTTTCGCGCGGAGCCCTAGCACGCGTGGCGTCGGGCTCCGCGACGGTCGGACGTCTGGGTGTGGCTCGAGACGGAAGCTCGACCTCGGTTCGTCTTGGTTCTGCCGCCAAAAGGTTCACAGCCGAGGCATGGTTTCGCAAGAGGGCCCCGCGAGTGCCAGCCGTGGATCCCGCCTCACTCGTAACTCGTATCGGATTCGTCCGGCCTCACTTTCGTTCGCACATCGGACAGTTATACGTGTGCTTTAGTAGCTTCCGTTCCCTCTTAGTGAGGCCGTCCGTACGTACCGCCCCAGCTCTTTCTGAGGCGGGTATCCACTCGGCTCGGGGGGGCCCAACGTTTGCCTAGTATCCTCGGCGCTGGAGCTTGACCCGCAAAGCCGGAGGAGCCGCACGCCCGAACACCGGCTTGCGCCGGCCGACGTGGGCCCTCCGAGGCGGGTCTCGTGTGCCAATCGCTCAGTTGGGGAACCGGCAGGCCCGTGGGCCGACGCCGGCTCACCCGGGGGTGAAGGGTGCTTCGATGGAGGCCCCCTGTCAGCCTCCGCGGAAGTCCGGCTTCAATACTTTAAAGTTTGAAAAACTTAGACATTTTTCGAGAACCGGAGCTTAGAGGGGTACATGCAAAAGCCAGGGCCGCGGGAAGCGCCCTAAATACTTCAATACTTTAAAATTTGAAAAACTTAGAAATTTTTCGAGAACCGGCATCTTCCCTCGGTAATTGCGAGATGCGAGGCCGCCCCTAGCCTCTGCTCTGTCGGACTCAATGGTCACGGGTGGCCGCTGATTAGCCCTGGTGCTCACCTCTCAAAATTGCGAGTCCCTAATATAATTCTGGCTGTCGGCTGGAGAAGGGGGTATAAAATCGGCACTTGAGGGAACGCCGGGCCCTCAAGTTCGGGGCCCTCTAGCGGATTTTTGAGGTACTGCACTCCCATTGGAAATGCATTGCCCATAGGAATACATGGGCGCTCCGTCCACTACAATGTAATTCCCTCACAATATCTGCCCCCGCGTGGCCGCGCGATGCTACTGCTGCCCCGTTGGGAATGAATGGGCCTTTCGGAGGCCATAAATACAGCGCCGCTGCATGGATTTTGGCGGTACTGCGGCTGTCGTTGAAAATACATGGACCCGTCTGAATGAATGGGCCTTTCGGATTCCATAAACCCAGCGCCGCTGCATGGATTTTGGCGGTACTGCGGCTGTCGCTGAAAATACATGGACCCGTCTGAATGAATGGGCCTTTCGGAGGCCATAAACTCAGCGCCGCTGCATGGATTTTGGCGGTACTGCGGCTGTCGCTGAAAATACATGGACCCGTCTGAATGAATGGACAAAATATAAATCAGACACTACAGAACACAAGCATAATCCAAGATTACAAAATCATCTCAGCCTTTAAAAGAAACAAAAACCTGAAAGACTACTTAGTAAAAAGTAAATTACCAGAAATCAACATAACACAAACGCAGGGCCCCACATTCTACAAACAAGCCACCACAGTTAGGAACACCGTCACCAACACAAACTACCTAATTAAACAAACAATCACACCTGCTACGGAAAACTGAAAATACATGGACCCGTCTGAATGTATGGGCCTTTCGGAGGCCATAAACTCAGCCAGCGCCGGGCCAGTGTTTGGGGTATTGTGCCCGCCACTAGTGGCTGAATACATAATAATAATAATAATAATAATAATTCCCTTGTATTGTCATTCTGTGTAACAATGTACACAGAACGAAATGTCGATTGCACTGGGCTAGTGTTGAGGGAACGTCGGGCCCTCAAGTTCGGTGGCTTGGAGCGGATTTTTGAGGTACTGCACTCCCATTGGAAATGCATGGGCGCTCCGTCCACTACCATGTAATTCCCTCACAATATCTGCCCCTGCGTGGCCGCGGGATGCTACTGCAGCCCCGTTGGTAATGAATGGGCCTTTCGGAGGCCATAAATACAGCGCCGCTGCATGGATTTTGGCGGTACTGCTGCTGTCGCTGAAAATACATGGACCCGTCTGAATGAATGGGCCTTTCGGAGGCCATAAACTCAGCGCCTCTGCATGGATTTTGGCGGTACTGCGGCTGTCGCTGAAAATACATGGACCCGTCTGAATGAATGGGCCTTTCGGAGGCCATAAATCCAGCGCCGCTGCATGGATTTTGGCGGTACTGCGGCTGTCGCTGAAAATACATGGACCCGTCTGAATGAATGGACAAAATATAAATCAGACACTACAGAACACAAGCATAATCCAAGATTACAAAATCATCTCAGCCTTTAAAAGAAACAAAAACCTGAAAGACTACTTAGTAAAAAGTAAATTACCAGAAATCAACATAACACAAACGCAGGGCCCCACATTCTACAAACAAGCCACCACAGTTAGGAACACCGTCACCAACACAAACTACCTAATTAAACAAACAATCACACCTGCTACGGAAAACTGAAAATACATGGACCCGTCTGAATGTATGGGCCTTTCGGAGGCCATAAACTCAGCGCCGGGCCGGTGTTTGGGGAATCGTGCCCGCCACTAGTGGCTGAATCCCGGGCTAGTGTTGGGGGACTTGTGCCCGCCAATAGTGGCTGAATCCCGGGCTAGTGTTGGGGGACTTGTGCCCGCCAATAGTGGCTGAAATCCGCGCCGGTGTTTGGGGAAATGTGCGCGTATTATCGGGCCGGTGTTTGGGGAATTGCGCGCGTATTATCGGGCCGGTGTTTGGGGAATTGCGCGCGTATTATCGGGCCGGTGTTTGGGGAATTGTGCGCGTATTATCGGGCCGGTGTTTGGGGATATGCGCGCGTATTATCGGACCGGTGTTTGGGGAATTGTGCCCGCCACTAGTGGCTGAGAACTTGGCTAGTGTTTGGGGACTTGTGCCCGCCACTAGTGGCTGAAATCCGGGCCGGTGTTTGGGGAATTGTGCGCGTATTATCGGGCCGGTGTTTGGGGATATGCGCGCGTATTATCGGACCGGTGTTTGGGGAATCGTGCCCGCCACTAGTGGCTGAGAACTTGGCTAGTGTTGGGGGACTTGTGCCCGCCACTAGTGGCTGAAATCCGGGCCGGTGTTTGGGGAATTGTGCGCGTATTATCGGGCCGGTGTTTGGGGATATGCGCGCGTATTATCGGACCGGTGTTTGGGGAATCGTGCCCGCCACTAGTGGCTGAATCCCGGGCTAGTGTTGGGGGACTTGTGCCCGCCAATAGTGGCTGAAATCCGCGCCGGTGTTTGGGGAATTGTGCGCGTATTATCGGGCCGGTGTTTGGGGATATGCGCGCGTATTATCGGACCGGTGTTTGGGGAATTGTGCCCGCCACTAGTGGCTGAATCCCGGGCTAGTGTTGGGGGACTTGTGCCCGCCACTAGTGGCTGAAATCCGCGCCGGTGTTTGGGGAATTGTGCGCGTATTATCGGGCCGGTGTTTGGGGATATGCGCGCGTATTATCGGACCGGTGTTTGGGGAATTGTGCCCGCCACTAGTGGCTGAGAACTTGGCTAGTGTTGGGGGACTTGTGCCCGCCACTAGTGGCTGAAATCCGCGCCGGTGTTTGGGGAATTGTGCGCGTATTATCGGGCCGGTGTTTGGGGATATGCGCGCGTATTATCGGACCGGTGTTTGGGGAATCGTGCCCGCCACTAGTGGCTGAATCCCGGGCTAGTGTTGGGGGACTTGTGCCCGCCAATAGTGGCTGAAATCCGCGCCGGTGTTTGGGGAATTGTGCGCGTATTATCGGGCCGGTGTTTGGGGAATTGTGCCCGCCACTAGTGGCTGAGAACTTGGCTAGTGTTGGGGGACTTGTGCCCGCCACTAGTGGCTGAAATCCGCGCCGGTGTTTGGGGAATTGTGCGCGTATTATCGGGCCGGTGTTTGGGGATATGCGCGCGTATTATCGGACCGGTGTTTGGGGAATCGTGCCCGCCACTAGTGGCTGAATCCCGGGCTAGTGTTGGGGGACTTGTGCCCGCCAATAGTGGCTGAAATCCGCGCCGGTGTTTGGGGAATTGTGCGCGTATTATCGGGCCGGTGTTTGGGGATATGCGCGCGTATTATCGGACCGGTGTTTGGGGAATTGTGCCCGCCACTAGTGGCTGAGAACTGGGCTAGTGTTGGGGGACTTGTGCCCGCC
>NW_028283202.1:17500-25000 GCF_059441175.1 Urocampus carinirostris
CCCGGTGTCCGGAGCCCCGGGAGGAACTCCGGTGTCCGGGGGCCGGCCCACGCGCGCGCTACGCGGCCCCTCGAGGGCTCCGGCCGACGGACGCGTTTGGCCGGGGAAAAAGGTAGCCGGTGGGAGCACCGTTTCGTCGCCCTGAACCTTCGTCTCGGGCGGGCGTCCCGACGCCGCCGCCATACGGCCGTTGTGATCCGTGCGGGGATCCGCTTGCTCGGCGACCCTCGCCGAGAGCAGCCCCGCGCCGCACGGACACGCGACACCGACGGGCGGACGGACGCCGGGGCGCCGGCCCGAACCGTTACCTTTAAAGGACGGAGAGGTCGTCGAGGCGAGTGCCGCCCCGGAAGCGCGCGCCGGAAGCGCGAGAACCGCGCCGAGCTAGGGTCGTCGGCATAGGGGGATTCCCCGGTTACGGGGGTCCCGCGCACGGCCGCCGCCTTTCGCCCGTCGCTGGCGGTCGCCTGTCGTCGCGCCGCGCCGCGCTACTGGGGTCGTCGGACGAGCGCGCTACCCCGCTCGCACGGAGGTAGCGCGACATCGCCCGCCGCCTTTTCTCGCGTCGCGCCGCGCCGCGTGGCGCCCGCCGAACTCGCTCCGACGCGCGGCCCGGGAGTGACCCGCGCCGCGCCCCCCGTCCCGTCCCGTCCCGGTCTACCCTCTTCCTCCGCCTGCGACGACCCGCCGCCCTCGGCGTCTGGCTCGTCGGGGGTGTACCGAGGCGGATCTGCTGCCGCTCGTACGTTAATGATCCTTCTGCAGGTTCACCTACAGAAACCTTGTTACGACTTTTACTTCCTCTAGATAGTCAAGTTCGACCGTCTTCTGGCACACCGCCGGAGCCGGGGCCGGCCCCGGCGGGGACTATCCGAGGACCTCACTAAGCCATCCGATCGGTAGTAGCGACGGGCGGTGTGTACAAAGGGCAGGGACTTAATCAACGCAGGCTAATGACCCGCGCTTACTGGGAATTCCTCGTTGGTGGGAAATAATTGCAATCCCCAGGCCCTGTCACGAGCGGGGTTCATAGGATTACCCGCGCCTGCCGGCGCGGGGATAGACGACGCGCTTATACGCTCAGTGTGGCGCGCGTGCAGCCCCGGACATCTAAGGGCATCACAGACCTGTTATTGCTCATTCTCGTGTGGCTGAGAGCCACTTGTCCCTCTAAGAAGTTTTCTGCCGCCGACCGCGCGGGGGGCCGCGGTACTATTTAGTATGTTTGAGTCTCGTTCGTTATCGGAATTAACCAGACAAATCGCTCCACCAACTACGAACGGCCATGCACCACCACCCACGGTATCGAGAAAGAGCCTTCAATCTGTCAATCCTTTCCGTGTCCGGGCCGGGTGAGGTTTCCCGTGTTGAGTCAAATTAAGCCGCATGCTCCACTCCTGGTGGTGCCCTTCCGTCAATTCCTTTAAGTTTCAGCTTTGCAACAATACTCCCCCCGGAACCCAGACACTTGGTCGGTTTCCCGGGTGCTGCTCGGCGGGTCATGGGAATAACGCCGCCGGATCGCGAGTCGGCATCGTTTATGGTCGGAACTAGGACGGTATCTGATCGTCTTCGAACCTCCGACTTTCGTTCTTGATTAATGAAAACATTCTTGGCAAATGCTTTCGCTCTCGTCCGTCTTGCGCCGGTCCAAGAATTTCACCTCTAGCGGCGCAGTACGAATGCCCCCGGCCGTCCCTCTTAATCATGGCCCCAGTTCATGACAACCCACAAAATAGAACCGGAGTCCTATTCCATTATTCCCAGCTGCGATATGCAGGGGCGGCCGTGTGGCCTGCTTTGAACACTCTAATTTCCTCAAAGTAAACGCTTCGGGCCCCGCGAGTGACACCCAGCGAAGGGCATCACGGGGGCTTTTGCCGAGAGGCAGGGGCTGGGACAGACGGATGCACGCCTCGCGGCGGACCGTCAGCTCGCGTCCCGGGGTCCAACTAGGAGCTTTTTAACTGCAGCAACTTTAAAATACGCTATTGGAGCTGGAATTACCGCGGCTGCTGGCACCAGACTTGCCCTCCAATGGATGCTGGCCGATGGGTTTGTGTTCGGCTCATTCCAATTACGGAGACTCGAACGAGTCCCGTATTGTTATTTTTCGTCACTACCTCCCCGTGTCGGGAGTGGGTAATTTGCGCGCCTGCTGCCTTCCTTGGATGTGGTAGCCGTTTCTCATGCTCCCTCTCCGGAATCGAACCCTGATTCCCCGTTACCCGTGGTCACCATGGTAGGCGCAGAGTCTACCATCGAAAGTTGATAGGGCAGACATTCGAATGAGTCGTCGCCGCCTCGGGTGGGCGAGCGATCGGCACGAGGTTATCCTGAGTCAACACAAAGGGGGGGCCGGGCCGGCGGAACGAGGACCGGCGCGCGCGGAGCCGCCCGCGCCGCTTACGCCCCCGCCCGGAGAGGCGGAGGCCGGACGCGGGGGACGCGCGCGACGGCTGAGCCCCCGCCCGCCGGACACCGCGTGGGTTTTTGTGTCTGATAAATGCACGCGTCCCCGGGGCGAGGCCGGAGCCCCGCCCGCGAGTCGGCGCTCGTTTGCATGTATTAGCTCTGGATTTGCCACAGTTATCCAAGTAACGGTGGAGCGATCAAAGGAACCATAACTGATTTAATGAGCCGTTCGCAGTTTCACTGTACTGGCCATTCGTACTTAGACATGCATGGCTTAATCTTGAAAACAAGCATATGCTACTGGCAGGATCAACCAGAGTGCGTCTGCCGCCGGGGGGGCGCTGCTGGTGGCGGTGCGGCCCTGGTCCGGGACGAGGCTGTGGCTACAGCCGGGCCCGGGGGGCCGCGCGACACTCGTATACGTTCGGACGGGCTGACGAGCGGGTGTCGTGAAACGATGTTTCGCGCGGAGCCCTAGCACGCGTGGCGTCGGGCTCCGCGACGGTCGGACGTCTGGGTGTGGCTCGAGACGGAAGCTCGACCTCGGTTCGTCTTGGTTCTGCCGCCAAAAGGTTCACGCCGAGGCATGGTTTCGCAAGAGGGCCCCGCGAGTGCCAGCCGTGGATCCCGCCTCACTCGTAACTCGTATCGGATTCGTCCGGCCTCACTTTCGTTCGCACATCGGACAGTTATACGTGTGCTTTAGTAGCTTCCGTTCCCTCTTAGTGAGGCCGTCCGTACGTACCGCCCCAGCTCTTTCTGAGGCGGGTATCCACTCGGCTCGGGGGGGCCCAACGTTTGCCTAGTATCCTCGGCGCTGGAGCTTGACCCGCAAAGCCGGAGGAGCCGCACGCCCGAACACCGGCTTGCGCCGGCCGACGTGGGCCCTCCGAGGCGGGTCTCGTGTGCCAATCGCTCAGTTGGGGAACCGGCAGGCCCGTGGGCCGACGCCGGCTCACCCGGGGGTGAAGGGTGCTTCGATGGAGGCCCCCTGTCAGCCTCCGCGGAAGTCCGGCTTCAATACTTTAAAGTTTGAAAAACTTAGACATTTTTCGAGAACCGGAGCTTAGAGGGGTACATGCAAAAGCCAGGGCCGCGGGAAGCGCCCTAAATACTTCAATACTTTAAAATTTGAAAAACTTAGAAATTTTTCGAGAACCGGCATCTTCCCTCGGTAATTGCGAGATGCGAGGCCGCCCCTAGCCTCTGCTCTGTCGGACTCAATGGTCACGGGTGGCCGCTGATTAGCCCTGGTGCTCACCTCTCAAAATTGCGAGTCCCTAATATAATTCTGGCTGTCGGCTGGAGAAGGGGGTATAAAATCGGCACTTGAGGGAACGCCGGGCCCTCAAGTTCGGGGCCCTCTAGCGGATTTTTGAGGTACTGCACTCCCATTGGAAATGCATTGCCCATAGGAATACATGGGCGCTCCGTCCACTACAATGTAATTCCCTCACAATATCTGCCCCCGCGTGGCCGCGCGATGCTACTGCTGCCCCGTTGGGAATGAATGGGCCTTTCGGAGGCCATAAATACAGCGCCGCTGCATGGATTTTGGCGGTACTGCGGCTGTCGTTGAAAATACATGGACCCGTCTGAATGAATGGGCCTTTCGGATTCCATAAACCCAGCGCCGCTGCATGGATTTTGGCGGTACTGCGGCTGTCGCTGAAAATACATGGACCCGTCTGAATGAATGGGCCTTTCGGAGGCCATAAACTCAGCGCCGCTGCATGGATTTTGGCGGTACTGCGGCTGTCGCTGAAAATACATGGACCCGTCTGAATGAATGGACAAAATATAAATCAGACACTACAGAACACAAGCATAATCCAAGATTACAAAATCATCTCAGCCTTTAAAAGAAACAAAAACCTGAAAGACTACTTAGTAAAAAGTAAATTACCAGAAATCAACATAACACAAACGCAGGGCCCCACATTCTACAAACAAGCCACCACAGTTAGGAACACCGTCACCAACACAAACTACCTAATTAAACAAACAATCACACCTGCTACGGAAAACTGAAAATACATGGACCCGTCTGAATGTATGGGCCTTTCGGAGGCCATAAACTCAGCCAGCGCCGGGCCAGTGTTTGGGGTATTGTGCCCGCCACTAGTGGCTGAATACATAATAATAATAATAATAATAATAATTCCCTTGTATTGTCATTCTGTGTAACAATGTACACAGAACGAAATGTCGATTGCACTGGGCTAGTGTTGAGGGAACGTCGGGCCCTCAAGTTCGGTGGCTTGGAGCGGATTTTTGAGGTACTGCACTCCCATTGGAAATGCATGGGCGCTCCGTCCACTACCATGTAATTCCCTCACAATATCTGCCCCTGCGTGGCCGCGGGATGCTACTGCAGCCCCGTTGGTAATGAATGGGCCTTTCGGAGGCCATAAATACAGCGCCGCTGCATGGATTTTGGCGGTACTGCTGCTGTCGCTGAAAATACATGGACCCGTCTGAATGAATGGGCCTTTCGGAGGCCATAAACTCAGCGCCTCTGCATGGATTTTGGCGGTACTGCGGCTGTCGCTGAAAATACATGGACCCGTCTGAATGAATGGGCCTTTCGGAGGCCATAAATCCAGCGCCGCTGCATGGATTTTGGCGGTACTGCGGCTGTCGCTGAAAATACATGGACCCGTCTGAATGAATGGACAAAATATAAATCAGACACTACAGAACACAAGCATAATCCAAGATTACAAAATCATCTCAGCCTTTAAAAGAAACAAAAACCTGAAAGACTACTTAGTAAAAAGTAAATTACCAGAAATCAACATAACACAAACGCAGGGCCCCACATTCTACAAACAAGCCACCACAGTTAGGAACACCGTCACCAACACAAACTACCTAATTAAACAAACAATCACACCTGCTACGGAAAACTGAAAATACATGGACCCGTCTGAATGTATGGGCCTTTCGGAGGCCATAAACTCAGCGCCGGGCCGGTGTTTGGGGAATCGTGCCCGCCACTAGTGGCTGAATCCCGGGCTAGTGTTGGGGGACTTGTGCCCGCCAATAGTGGCTGAATCCCGGGCTAGTGTTGGGGGACTTGTGCCCGCCAATAGTGGCTGAAATCCGCGCCGGTGTTTGGGGAAATGTGCGCGTATTATCGGGCCGGTGTTTGGGGAATTGCGCGCGTATTATCGGGCCGGTGTTTGGGGAATTGCGCGCGTATTATCGGGCCGGTGTTTGGGGAATTGTGCGCGTATTATCGGGCCGGTGTTTGGGGATATGCGCGCGTATTATCGGACCGGTGTTTGGGGAATTGTGCCCGCCACTAGTGGCTGAGAACTTGGCTAGTGTTTGGGGACTTGTGCCCGCCACTAGTGGCTGAAATCCGGGCCGGTGTTTGGGGAATTGTGCGCGTATTATCGGGCCGGTGTTTGGGGATATGCGCGCGTATTATCGGACCGGTGTTTGGGGAATCGTGCCCGCCACTAGTGGCTGAGAACTTGGCTAGTGTTGGGGGACTTGTGCCCGCCACTAGTGGCTGAAATCCGGGCCGGTGTTTGGGGAATTGTGCGCGTATTATCGGGCCGGTGTTTGGGGATATGCGCGCGTATTATCGGACCGGTGTTTGGGGAATCGTGCCCGCCACTAGTGGCTGAATCCCGGGCTAGTGTTGGGGGACTTGTGCCCGCCAATAGTGGCTGAAATCCGCGCCGGTGTTTGGGGAATTGTGCGCGTATTATCGGGCCGGTGTTTGGGGATATGCGCGCGTATTATCGGACCGGTGTTTGGGGAATTGTGCCCGCCACTAGTGGCTGAATCCCGGGCTAGTGTTGGGGGACTTGTGCCCGCCACTAGTGGCTGAAATCCGCGCCGGTGTTTGGGGAATTGTGCGCGTATTATCGGGCCGGTGTTTGGGGATATGCGCGCGTATTATCGGACCGGTGTTTGGGGAATTGTGCCCGCCACTAGTGGCTGAGAACTTGGCTAGTGTTGGGGGACTTGTGCCCGCCACTAGTGGCTGAAATCCGCGCCGGTGTTTGGGGAATTGTGCGCGTATTATCGGGCCGGTGTTTGGGGATATGCGCGCGTATTATCGGACCGGTGTTTGGGGAATCGTGCCCGCCACTAGTGGCTGAATCCCGGGCTAGTGTTGGGGGACTTGTGCCCGCCAATAGTGGCTGAAATCCGCGCCGGTGTTTGGGGAATTGTGCGCGTATTATCGGGCCGGTGTTTGGGGAATTGTGCCCGCCACTAGTGGCTGAGAACTTGGCTAGTGTTGGGGGACTTGTGCCCGCCACTAGTGGCTGAAATCCGCGCCGGTGTTTGGGGAATTGTGCGCGTATTATCGGGCCGGTGTTTGGGGATATGCGCGCGTATTATCGGACCGGTGTTTGGGGAATCGTGCCCGCCACTAGTGGCTGAATCCCGGGCTAGTGTTGGGGGACTTGTGCCCGCCAATAGTGGCTGAAATCCGCGCCGGTGTTTGGGGAATTGTGCGCGTATTATCGGGCCGGTGTTTGGGGATATGCGCGCGTATTATCGGACCGGTGTTTGGGGAATTGTGCCCGCCACTAGTGGCTGAGAACTGGGCTAGTGTTGGGGGACTTGTGCCCGCCACTAGTGGCTGAAATCCGGGCCGGTGTTTGGGGAATTGTGCCCGCCACTAGTGGCTGAATCCCGGGCTAGTGTTGGGGGACTAGTGGTCGTAAAACCGGGCCGGTGTTTGGGGACTTATAGGCCGACACTAGTGGCTCAAAACCGGGCTGCCGTTTGGGGACTTGTCGGGCCAACATTGGCTTGCAGCACTTGGAAAATTGCACTAAGTCCGATTGTCGGGTCACCAGGGGCTCGTGGGACTTAGAATTTGTGCCACTCCCCGGCCAGTGTTTGGGGACTGGCTGCCGCCTCCTGTGGGCCGGTCCCCGGCTGGTGTTTGGGGACCGGCTGCCGCCTCTTGTGGGCCGGTCCCCGGCTGGTGTTTGGGGACCGGCTGCCGCCTCCTGTGGGCCGGTCCCCGGCTGGTGTTTGGGGACCGGCTGCCGCCTCCTGTGGGCCGGTCCCCGGCTGGTGTTTGGGGACCGGCTGCCGCCTCCTGTGGGCCGG
>NW_028283202.1:35000-37500 GCF_059441175.1 Urocampus carinirostris
TTCACGCCGAGGCATGGTTTCGCAAGAGGGCCCCGCGAGTGCCAGCCGTGGATCCCGCCTCACTCGTAACTCGTATCGGATTCGTCCGGCCTCACTTTCGTTCGCACATCGGACAGTTATACGTGTGCTTTAGTAGCTTCCGTTCCCTCTTAGTGAGGCCGTCCGTACGTACCGCCCCAGCTCTTTCTGAGGCGGGTATCCACTCGGCTCGGGGGGGCCCAACGTTTGCCTAGTATCCTCGGCGCTGGAGCTTGACCCGCAAAGCCGGAGGAGCCGCACGCCCGAACACCGGCTTGCGCCGGCCGACGTGGGCCCTCCGAGGCGGGTCTCGTGTGCCAATCGCTCAGTTGGGGAACCGGCAGGCCCGTGGGCCGACGCCGGCTCACCCGGGGGTGAAGGGTGCTTCGATGGAGGCCCCCTGTCAGCCTCCGCGGAAGTCCGGCTTCAATACTTTAAAGTTTGAAAAACTTAGACATTTTTCGAGAACCGGAGCTTAGAGGGGTACATGCAAAAGCCAGGGCCGCGGGAAGCGCCCTAAATACTTCAATACTTTAAAATTTGAAAAACTTAGAAATTTTTCGAGAACCGGCATCTTCCCTCGGTAATTGCGAGATGCGAGGCCGCCCCTAGCCTCTGCTCTGTCGGACTCAATGGTCACGGGTGGCCGCTGATTAGCCCTGGTGCTCACCTCTCAAAATTGCGAGTCCCTAATATAATTCTGGCTGTCGGCTGGAGAAGGGGGTATAAAATCGGCACTTGAGGGAACGCCGGGCCCTCAAGTTCGGGGCCCTCTAGCGGATTTTTGAGGTACTGCACTCCCATTGGAAATGCATTGCCCATAGGAATACATGGGCGCTCCGTCCACTACAATGTAATTCCCTCACAATATCTGCCCCCGCGTGGCCGCGCGATGCTACTGCTGCCCCGTTGGGAATGAATGGGCCTTTCGGAGGCCATAAATACAGCGCCGCTGCATGGATTTTGGCGGTACTGCGGCTGTCGTTGAAAATACATGGACCCGTCTGAATGAATGGGCCTTTCGGATTCCATAAACCCAGCGCCGCTGCATGGATTTTGGCGGTACTGCGGCTGTCGCTGAAAATACATGGACCCGTCTGAATGAATGGGCCTTTCGGAGGCCATAAACTCAGCGCCGCTGCATGGATTTTGGCGGTACTGCGGCTGTCGCTGAAAATACATGGACCCGTCTGAATGAATGGACAAAATATAAATCAGACACTACAGAACACAAGCATAATCCAAGATTACAAAATCATCTCAGCCTTTAAAAGAAACAAAAACCTGAAAGACTACTTAGTAAAAAGTAAATTACCAGAAATCAACATAACACAAACGCAGGGCCCCACATTCTACAAACAAGCCACCACAGTTAGGAACACCGTCACCAACACAAACTACCTAATTAAACAAACAATCACACCTGCTACGGAAAACTGAAAATACATGGACCCGTCTGAATGTATGGGCCTTTCGGAGGCCATAAACTCAGCCAGCGCCGGGCCAGTGTTTGGGGTATTGTGCCCGCCACTAGTGGCTGAATACATAATAATAATAATAATAATAATAATTCCCTTGTATTGTCATTCTGTGTAACAATGTACACAGAACGAAATGTCGATTGCACTGGGCTAGTGTTGAGGGAACGTCGGGCCCTCAAGTTCGGTGGCTTGGAGCGGATTTTTGAGGTACTGCACTCCCATTGGAAATGCATGGGCGCTCCGTCCACTACCATGTAATTCCCTCACAATATCTGCCCCTGCGTGGCCGCGGGATGCTACTGCAGCCCCGTTGGTAATGAATGGGCCTTTCGGAGGCCATAAATACAGCGCCGCTGCATGGATTTTGGCGGTACTGCTGCTGTCGCTGAAAATACATGGACCCGTCTGAATGAATGGGCCTTTCGGAGGCCATAAACTCAGCGCCTCTGCATGGATTTTGGCGGTACTGCGGCTGTCGCTGAAAATACATGGACCCGTCTGAATGAATGGGCCTTTCGGAGGCCATAAATCCAGCGCCGCTGCATGGATTTTGGCGGTACTGCGGCTGTCGCTGAAAATACATGGACCCGTCTGAATGAATGGACAAAATATAAATCAGACACTACAGAACACAAGCATAATCCAAGATTACAAAATCATCTCAGCCTTTAAAAGAAACAAAAACCTGAAAGACTACTTAGTAAAAAGTAAATTACCAGAAATCAACATAACACAAACGCAGGGCCCCACATTCTACAAACAAGCCACCACAGTTAGGAACACCGTCACCAACACAAACTACCTAATTAAACAAACAATCACACCTGCTACGGAAAACTGAAAATACATGGACCCGTCTGAATGTATGGGCCTTTCGGAGGCCATAAACTCAGCGCCGGGCCGGTGTTTGGGGAATCGTGCCCGCCACTAGTGGCTGAATCCCGGGCTAGTGTTGGGGGACTTGTGCCCGCCAATAGTGGCTGAATCCCGGGCTAGTGTTG